>NC_072783.1:14823807-15123807 GCF_022539595.1 Amphiprion ocellaris | reverse complement strand
ACAATAGAGAAGACACTTTGAGTAAAAACAGGAGAGAGATGAGAATATGATACCTCACCTCCCCACTGTTTTCCTCTCCCTCCCCGGCCAATGCCACGGGGATGGCTCAGCGGGCAGACAAACAGATAGTCGATGATAAAACGAGTGGGAGGTTTGTTGCCAGGGGGACAAGACCTTTTTAAGCCTATCGATTGGGATTCTTATGCAAAGGTAATTAAACAACTGCTTGTCTGTGCTATCTGAGTCTTAAGCAGAGAGTGATGCTGTCCCAACCTTTCCTTTTTTTTTCTCAGAATTTCTACCAGCTGTGTGAATTAAAGGAAAAGGGTATCCCATAGTGCCTGGTCTGCGGTTCATATCTGTCAATACTTCCCATTAGAATTCCACCGTGGTTTCCACTTAAAATGCAAAAGCCAACCTTGCCCTCCAGATAAGAGGAGAACAGACACTGCGGCTGTAGATATTGTACTGTATAATGCCATGGCCCTTTCAGTTAGGAAATTTCCAAAGGAAATTAAATTCACTTTTCCATGCAGACAAACCTGGGAGGAAAGCAAACATCCCACTGAGTATGCAATGAAAAACAATGTGATAATACACCTCATTCACAACACGTACAGATAATGGAAATGCCACCTAAAAACACTCGTGAATGGAAAATCCTTGACATGAATGAACCCTGTATTCATTTTTCAACGTGTGTCCAAGAATGTTTGTGTTTTTCTTGTGCCTACAGTACTGTATCTATGACATTTTATTGCAAACATTTTTTTTTATGATTTGTGCCCTTTTGCATGAGGTGCTTCACTGCATAATACAATTCAGTGAGTGTCAGAATGCCTTACCAATCATACTGAAGTGTCATTTTATACATTTATACATTAGTGTTCAAACACTCCACACAGTAACTGGATTTCCCCAACATATTTGTTGGAACATTCTCATGAAAACAAATTAGATATTGTGTGGACCCACTGTGAATGTATTTCACATGCATTATACTGAATACCATAGTAAGATTTCTAGGTATGTGCTTGTACAGTATGTATATATACTGTACCTGCAATATGACCCAATGTCCATTCTTAGCCGCCAAATCCAGAGCTTGTTCGGCGATAACCTCCTGGCCTTGACCCAGTGACACATTGTGGAAGTTCTTGTTGTTAAACATATAGCCCAGCTTCTTCCCTGAAAGAAAGAGTAACACATTTCATACTTGTCATATAAAAATGCTCTCCTGATACTTAACCGTTAAGTTTCAGAAATAGAAGACAACAGAAATCTGGTAGATCAGAAAATTTGTTTGTTGTAACCTATTCAGACTTGATCAATATGCCAGTTATTGCATGTGGACTACGTACAGAGATAGCTGTGATGTGTTTAAAAAGAATGAAAACTGAAAAAAAAAGATATAACACTTCAAAACTATATTATTGACACTATAACATTTTGTCAGCTGGCAAGCCTGCCACTAATGCAGTGGTTCGAATTCAGAAAGAACTCAAAGCTTATTGTGAGAAAAAGACATTAATATTATGATTAATATTATGCCTTCATGTAGCATAATTTCAATGTGCAAGACAATTGCTTGTTAAATTCCACCATTCTTTTTTCTGTAGTGGCATCAGTTAAATATATGTAAGTTTTGGAGTTGCTTGAAGGTATAGTTAATGGAATCAGGCTTATGATAAGCCATTTTAACATATATAAACTAGACTGGATACACATGTGGACAAAATTGTTGGTACCCCTCGGTTAATGAAAGAAAAACCCACAATGGTCACAGAAATCATTTGAATCTGACAAAAGTAGTAATAAATAAAACTTCTATGAAAATTAACCAATGAAAATCAGACATTGCTTTTGAACCGTGGTTTAACAGAATTATTTTAAAAAATAAACTCTTGAAACAGGCCTGGACAAAAATGATGGTACCCTTAACTTAATATTTTGTTGCACAACCTTTTGAGGCAATCACTGCAATCAAACCATTTCTGTAACTGTCAATGAGACTTCTGCACCTCTCAGCAGGTATTCTGGTCCACTCCTCATGAGCAGACTGCTCCAGTTGTCTCAGGTTTCTCAGGCCTTCTCCAGACAGCATGTTTCAGCTCCTTCCACAGATGTTCAATAGGATTTAGGTCAGGGCTCATAGAAGGCCACTTCAGAATAGTCCAATGTTTTCCTCTTAGCCATTCTTGGCTGTTTTTAGCTGTGTGTTTTGGGTCATTATCCTGTTGCAAGACCCATGACCTGCGACTGAGACCAAGCTTTCTGACACTGGGCAGCACATTTCTCTCTAGAATACCTTGATAGTTATGAGATTTCATTGTACCCTGCACAGATTCAAGACACCCTGTGCCAGATGCAGCAAAGCAGCCCCAGAACATAACAGAGCCTCCTCCATGTTTCACAGTAGGGACAGTGTTCTTTTCTTGATATGCTTCATTTTTGCGTCTGTGAACATAGAGCTGATATGCTTTGCCAAAATTCCAGTTTTGTCTCATCTGTCCATAGGACATTCTCCCAGAAGCTTTGTGGCTTGTCAACATACAGTTTGGCAAATTCCAGTCTGGCTTTTTTATGATTTGTTTTCAGCAATGGTGTCCTCCTTGGTCGTCTCCCATGAAGTCCACTTTGGCTCAAACAACAACGGATGGTGCGATCTGACACTGATATACCTTGACCTTGGAGTTCACCTTTAATGTCTTTAGAGGTTGTTCTGGGCTCTTTTGTTACCATTTGTATTAGCCGTCTCTTCCATTTGTCATCAATTTTCCTCCTGTGGCCACATCCAGGGAGGTTGGCTACAGTCCCATGGATCTTAAATTTCTGAATAATATGTGCAACTGTAGTCACAGGAACATCAAGCTGCTTGGAGATGGTCTTATAGCTTTTACCTTTAACATGCTTGTCTATAATTTTCTTTCTAATCTCCTGAGACAACTCTCTCCTTGGCTTCCTCTGGTCCATGTTTAGTGTGGTACACACCATGTCACCAAACAGCACAGTGACTACTTGTAACCCTATAAATAGGCCGACTGATTGATTACAAGTTTGTAGACACCTGTGATGCTAATTAGAGAACACACCTTGATTGAACATGTCCCTGTGGTCACATTATTTTCAGTCTTTTCTGGGGGTACCATCATTTTTGTCCAGGCCTGTTTCATGAGTTTATTTTTTAAAATAATTCTGTTTAACCACGGTTCAAAAGCAATGTCTGATTTTCATTGGTTAATTTTCATAGAATTTTTATTTATCATTAATTTTGTCAGATACAAATTATTTCTGTGACCATTGTGTGTTTTTCTTTCATTATCCAAGAGATACCAACAATTTTGTCCACGTGTGTATGTACTGCAGATATTCACAGTAAGTTCTTCCTAGTCAAAAAGAATGTTTCAGACATCCACATTGTCATTTTTCCAGGACAAATTATGTCACTTTTACCATTCATGTGAATGGGGTTTCTCGTGATCCACGATCTGAATTTCGGATATCTGCAAATGAGTTATGACTGTCTGTAATTTCAGTTACAGATATCTATACTTAATTCTGGTTAGTATACATTAATTTATATAATATCTGTATTTCCCTTCAGTTCAAGACTTTCTACTTTGCAGTTTTTTAAGTTATGTTTAAGCTAGGCTAACTGATGTTGTAGACACCTGAAGAAAAAAATTCTGACTTGTCACACTACAATAAGGATGAGTCAATATGACATTGCTGATACCTGTAATTTTAATTGTTGATAGTAAATCTCAGATATTAAATGTTAAAACAGCTTGCCATTGATGTGAGCCATTTCCTTTAAGTTCCAGTTTTCACAAGGCTTGGCTAAACATTTGACAGAAAATGTAGTCAGTCCATTCATAAACCAATGTGTGACACACTGTGAGGGTACAGAAACATCACTGTCTCAGGTTGTCTGCTGTCTGTACCTTTCTGATCAAGTGAATAGTGCAAACATGACAAACCATATGTTTGGGTCTGTGTCCTGATTTAATGCCAAGTGAAAAGCCATGTAAGCCACAAGATAAAGCAGATTAATGAGATAGTGACCCGATTAACTGTTCTTATATGCGCATTGCTTTGTCCTAAACTTAACAAACCAGCAAGAATCAGAAACTGCACTATAATGTCCAAATGTTGTGAGCAAAGCCTTTGATCATAATTTTTTCTAGCCGAAAAAACAATGAACAACCTACATATGATTCTTTGTACTGAACTGAACAAAATGATTCAGTTCCACAAAATTTCCTTGTCTAGCCAAAGTACGACCTCTGCATTTAACATCCTGAGATGAAAATAATCATGACCTTCCCAGAAGTCTCCAAATGCATTTACATCATAATCAGCAGATGGTCAGTGACTCAGCCTTGCTGGCCCATCATTGAAATTTTACTCAAACAGTGCATTTATTTCTGTCTGTTTACTTAAAAGTCAAACTTGGCACTTGGCAGATAGTTCTCTTAGGGATATTAGTGCCCTGCGGAGCATATGGAATCATATAATCTATTTAATGAAAATCTAATTGAAACCTAATAATGATGTAAAAACCGAAAAGCGAATCGAAAAGCACCTCTTTTCGTTAAGGTCTCTGCTACTCATCAGCACTGTGATCCTTTGCATAGTGGCAACTACTTACTTTCACCTTTGATGTGACCGACTATGGATGAGTGAGGATGTTGGTAATCAATAATCACACCCCTTACAGGCAGTTCCAGTAGCAGTGCTCTCCCTTAACATTTTAAGAAAGGATGGTGGATTTCACACCGTGCCCAAGGTCTGTCTACAGCAGTGCCACAACTGATTTAACCACCTGCTGCTGTCTGAAAAATGAGCCATCTAAAATATTTACAAATAATATCATGTAGTCTGGACAACAGCAGCATTTTATTATCATGCTGAAATTATCTATGTTATGAATTGACATATTTAAGAGGGACCTTCAATTGACGTGTCTAAGCGGGACCTTCAAGAAGAAATCCAAGAAAGCTAAATCAAACAAAAACAGTAAATTAATCATGATGCAGAATTACTATAATACTGAGACTTAAAAATGTACAGAGTCTTCGTTGTAGCAGCAATGGTGTAGAAATCTCTCTGTTCCAGTAAACTGAAACAGTCCCTGCAATCTGAATATTTCATAGAGCTGACTTCAAATACCCCCAGACCGAATTATTTGGCAGCAGATTCAAAAGTGTCAGGCTGTGATGGTGCCCCGTTCCAGGTCAGTACAAAGCTTCGACTTTTGGTATATTTTTGGTCATAAATCAAAACAGCGAGTCCTGGAGCCAAGCATATTATTCATACTGGAATGTAAAGTAACTCTAAAACCAATGACATTTACTTTCTGCTGCCCCTAATACACCAATAGTGTTGTCTCATATACTTGCAACCTTTAGCATAATCCCTTCAATCTACCCAGAGCCTGTTGTGAATTGGCAGTAATGGCTAATACCACAGCAGAGACACATAGCAGATGTGTTGAGATGACTGCGCTCTAACTGATAATCCTGTGCAGTAGGAATCAAAGTGTAAATCATGCATGCAGGTATCCCACACTTGATTTCGATAAGCTACACCACTGAAACCCTGCATGTTCCTACAACAGAAAGAAGCAACAGAAATGATAAATTGGCAGTATGTAGGCTCCGATAAAAGCTTCAAGCCTTTCAGGAAAAATGCTATGGCTTATTAAAGATAAAACAAGCATTACCATGTTTCTCCACATCCTTCAAAGGGTCAACTCCAGGAGAGAGGATGAAGAACATGGGCGTAGCTGGACTTGACTCTTCAAAGGAGACGGTGAAGTCCAGTGATCTGCCAATCACATACTTGCTCCCCAGTTTCTCCTCTATAAAGTCTCTGCGGGGGAGAATATGACTCAGTTCTCCTCAACACTTTTGTATTATCTTTGACCGACAAGCTGAATAACTTGAAGATTTGGAGTTGTCTGTAGGACAGTGTATTATACAGACAGCTTTTTAAAAACTATTAACTCCCGTCACAGCTATGTTGTCAGTGCTCTTTTCAGATTCTCTGGACAGAATCCGTTGGTCCTTCAAACACCATGACTTGTTTGCTTTAATTCCAACCCAACCAGCAGTCTTAAATAGAAATATTACACATTTTCTACGTTTTGCATATACACCTCCAATTACTACATATTTCTGTGACCTTGATTCCCCCTTTATTGTGACTGAATATCAATATCAGCAAATTATTTATGCAGAATTGCTGGTCAACAAATAGTGCATAACAGGTCAACAGAAATGATGTCGGATATTGTAAAAGGGAGCGCAACAATGTCCAAGGGAAGGGTCCCCTGAAAGATGAAAACAGAACCAAGGCATCTGTGCCACTTTTTGGTTGCCTTGCTGATTATGCTAAAATTAATTATGCTGTTAGAGCTAGTGAAAAGTCTTGCTAATAGTAGTGCTAGCTTGGATACTCCTGTCAGTACCTAAACCTTCATCTTGCATGTTGCATTATTCAGAAACAAGTGTCCAAAAGTGATGTTGCTTGATGGACTCCACTCACGTTTCAACACATGAAAAGGAGAATGTCTGTAGTTGTTGTGCTACACATGAATTAACAGGCAGACAAGGAGCAAGATGAGTTTTCAGCTTTATTTTTTGAGATTTTTTCGGGCTACTTGGTAATAGTAAATATCCTGCATTAACTCTAAAGAGTTGGTATGGTGACTGCTTATGTTTTCTGTGGTTCGGGCCAATATAAGTCCAGCTTTTCCTCTGCTTTATGAGCTCTGCTTTGGTTTTTACCAGCTGCTGGTGTAAAATATCTGTCTGTTTCGATGCTAAATGCTAAATGCTGGGTGCAGGGCTGATGAGAGCCATAACACGTCATTTCCACATTTCCTTGCGTTCAACATTCAAGCGTAACAGTAAACCATAAGCTGAAAGATGTAACTCCAAAATAATGAGCTCAAAGATGCTAAAACACTCTGAACAGTTGAGTGAAATTGTAGAATCTGGTGAGCTTTTGTGCGTTTATCATTATTAGACTATTATTTGCATGTTGACAGTTAGAAAAATCTGAAGTAAAATATGTGTAGCTCTCTGTATTGTTTCATTGGTATTGTAAGTTTGGTACAAAGACATTAGTGGACACAGGCTGAGGGCTTTTTCCACAGTGTTGTTCAATAATGAGGCTTGTTGATTGTACCTGAAAGCTATGTAATTGCAGCTATTTCTAACAAATTGACAAACATAGCATAAGTGAGCAAATGTGCCCTGGAAGTTAAACAATAAGCCAAAGGTTAAACTGTTCACCCTTTACCCTTTCACCAAACAAGACAGTTCAATCAGAACCTTCCCATGTCAAAGAGCAAAGAGCTATGACTCCCCCTCTCACCTGACAGCGTATGTAATGCGGTCAGGTCTCAGGGCTCTCATCATGCACAGTCTCTGGAGGGAGGTTTTGCTCTTCCACTCCTGTGGGAATTTCTCTTTTTCTGGACACTCGGACTCCACAAACTTCTTCCAGCGTTTGGCTGAACCTTCGATATCTCTGTCCAGGTTTCTGAACTCATCCATCGCGCACAGGGACTGGTGGTTTTGAAAAAAAAAATGATTTGAACAAGAAAAGCTGGTAGTAGTAGTAGTAGTAGTATTTTTTAAAGTGCTATTACATTGTAATAAGTGACGCACATGAAATTTTGTGACCATTTCAGAAACGCTTCATCATAAGCAGAAAAAGAACTAAGTTTGTTTGCAAAAGTTGGAAGGAAAAAAAGAGACTAGAAAAAACAGAGGAGTGCCCATCTTTCCTCACGCCTATGTAAATAATATTTATTCAAATGGAAATGCTGAGTAAACACGATTCCTTTCATAACAGGACAGGGTGGAGGGGAGAACTAAATATGCATCTGCTGCAGAAACAGTGGGGGCTTCATTGTGATGTCCCAGCTGACAGACACCTTATCTCATCTGTGGAAAACAGCAGTGTCACGCAGTGCAGCCTGGAGCAGGTATACACTCCCTGATGAGTTTACACAAACGCACACATACTGTGTGTATGCCATCTCCCATACTGTATAAACTGAGAAGGGTACTGAAATCCTCCTACTGCACACACATAGAACACAAGGTGTCATGGAAATAATCCCTCTGTTAATGCATAAAATGTGCGATCCTACAACCCCTCACCACAAGCCATGTGGTGGTAAGGTAAACTGAAATGAAGTGGCTAAGCACACAGTTCTTCACACCAACTCAGTTTAATTACCACAGGCGGTTGCAACCTCTCAGCCCTGGTGAGGGGAGAATACACTGAGTCCTAAGGGGTTCCTGCTTGCTAATATCATCAAGAGAGCCAAGTAATCAGAGGATCTTATCCTCCTTTAAAGCTTGCCAACTGATTATGTTTCCAACTGTGATAAGAAAATCAAGTGACAGAATTTGATTAGCAGGGCCTGAAACATCCACAGTGTGCTGAGTGCAGTTGGGTAAAGGCCGTCTCTGAACCCTCAGAGAGGTATAGGTTAAGTTAATACTGTAGGCGGTACAGATTGAAAAATTCATGAGCACAAGAGGCTAAAAAAACCTGCTGCCATTAGGGTTTAGTTTGCTGCTAAACTGATCTGACAAGAGAAGGAACCCTTGCTATCTGATGTCCACATGGCTGCATTGCCAGATGTCTGTTCCTAAGAGAAAGTGTGCGTATGCAGAGTTTGTTCTAGTACCCCTTCAATGTGAGAATGTACCAGGGTCACAGAGCAAAGTGATGCCATGGAGAAAAACACTCTGTCAGTCTGGAGTTTTAGGTATAACGAAGATACAGACTCCAATTATGCTACTAACTTTCCAAGAATGTTTTCATTATAATGCAGAGTTGTTGCTGGGAGACTTGGTTGGAAAAATTGCATCATAGGAAGGAAATCCACACAGTGTGTAAAGCTGCTAAGAGTTTAAAAAAAAATTGAAGAAAATTGCCTCTTATACATGACAGGCTGGAGGAAAACTGAGATAAGTTTTTGGAGATTTCAACATTGAGGAGAAAGTTGGATGGGATTCTAAAAATAGGGGTTATTTCACAATTTAACACTTTCCTTGCATCTTTCTACTATATTTTTGTGGATTTCAAGAGGAGACCTCTGTCTTTCAAAAAGAACACCATATTATGATGAATTTAAAAAATAACCTCATATTGGGATTTTTTTGTGCAAATATTGGCAAGAAAGTTTGTAAAAATCTTGAAGTGCTATTCTTTTAAAGATCACATTGCAATGCATCCTATTGTTTATCCTCTCTGTGCTCTTTTATAGTAGATGTATACAGGTCCTGTCATTAATACCACAAAGTCACACATCTTGCAATCTTGGTTCGAACTCATGTCTTTGTTTTGTTCAAGATTTAACAAAGTTTTAAGTAAAGTACTTGCAGGATATCAAAAACGTGAGATTCCTTTAGGTATGAGAGCATAATTGGCTAGACAGTATTGTGTGACTTCAGTGCCATGTGTAAATTGGGTTAGGATGAATTTGCACTAAAAATATTTAGCTGGGAAAATACCACTTTTTCCATTTCAAAACACCATCAGGAAAGTAGTCTTCTATACAGTGTGAATGTGACTACTACCATCCAAAATGCAGACAGGGTTTTTGAGATGGAGTCTGACAACAGTGACATTTTTCAGAAGAACTGTCTTTGGGACGATTACTGCAAATGAAAACGATTGAACACTGAGACTAATATAAAATTCAGCATATTTTTAAGATGAATTTTTATACAGGTTTTTAATTAATAATTGGCTATTTGCCAAAAAATTGCAATTATTATTCATGACAAATGTTGTTATAGGGCTACATAAGCAATTAACCCTGCAAATAAATCATTAGTTTTTCTGTATATTATTTCTGATAATGTGAATCTATACATAAATTCTGCTCCCGACAAGGGCCAAAGTTGCAATATTACATTTCCCTAAAAATGTACTAAAATGTAAAAAAAAAAAAAAACAACAACAAAAAAACAAAAAAATTCATCAATGAAAACAAGTTACCAGTTTATTTAAATGGAATTTGATAGAGGGGCTAAGAAAAGAAAAAGAATAATCAATTATCAATGTAATTAGGCTTAACTCTCCGAACCAGCAAAACTAATATACTACTGTTCAAAAGTTTGGGGTCACTTAGAAATGTCCTTATTTTTGAAAGAAAAGCATTTTTTTCCCCTGAAGATAACATGAACTCAACCAGAAATACAATCTAGACCAGTGGCTCCCAACCTGGGGTCCATACCCCCCCAGGGGGGGTCGCCAGAGATCTGAGGGAGGATGAGAAGCTTTGTCTGCTCTGAGGCTGTGATGTTATAAAAAATTGATTTTTACATTCTGGATAAAATCAGAGTAACAGACTCACTGTGTCATCACAAGTCTACCTATAAAACATTTTAAAAATATTTATTTGGTCTTCCTTCAAAAATCCTTTGCTACTTCGATGGCCACACCTCCTTGACCTTTCAATTTCTCTCCACGCTTTCTTCAGGTCGGCTCGCTAGTTCATCCTGATTTATTGGTTTGTGTGCAGTTAGAAAATTACTGGTGGAAACGATGTCTGAAAAACGCAAAACGGGTGAAGATTCATCAGTACCTACAAACTCTGGCTATACCTCGAGAGTTACCTTAAATTTGGTTTTATTAAAGGACAAGACAGAATTATGTTATTTGTGGTGAAATGCTTGCAAATGACAGCATGAAACCAGCGAATTACAGCGACGTCAGGAAACAAAACACAGTTTGGTAAAGTCGGAAAGATATTCACAAATTCGAACTTCCGGCATCAATAACTCATTAAATATACGTTGTCTAAACATAAACGATGCCTCTTTTCCATCGATGGTAGACATTGTGCTACAAGCCCAGTTTAATCAAAAGTAGCTGTCTTTCAAGCTGCAGGAATAACATTGGTGTCTATGAGCAGCTGGCTGTGCGACGAGTGAACAGGGACCGTCTGCAAAATGCAAAACAGCTGCAAACAGCGAAGAGGCACAAATATTCAACAAATTTACTGCAGCCAGCAACAGACTCCTGCTGGTCATACTACAACTCTTGGTTTGATATTAATTTTTTTTTTTCATAATTTTGAGGATTTTTTTATAGTAAAAAAAAAAAATCAATAACTTAACTCTTATGCATTGTAGTGTCATCAAATTTACTGCAGCCATAAACTCTCTCCTCCTCATCACAGTACAACTCTTGGTTTGTTATAAAATATTATTTTTTAAAATAATTTTAGGGAATTTTCTATTAGTAATACAATTCAATAACTTCCCTCTTATGTTTTGTAGTGTACTTACGGGGTGGTTTTGGTGGGGGGCAAATGACTATTCTAGCTGGAAAAGGCAGATTTTTAATGGAATATCTACACAGGGGTACAGAGGCCCATTTCCAGCGACCACTTCTGTGTTCTAATGGTACATTGTGTTACCTAATTGTGTTGAAAGGCTAATTGATGATTAGAAAACCCTTGTGCAAATATGTTAGCACATGAATATAAGTGTGAGTTTTCATGGAAGACATAAAATTGCCTGGGTGACCCCAAACTTTTGAACGGTAGTGTTAATATGCTTCAGTTGTACAGCCATCTCTGTCTCACTTCTTACCTTGATCCCACCCCAGGAATGGTTGGATAGGAAATCCACTGGTGATGTTAAACCTGGTTGGACATGGTATCTCAGAAGGAAGTCCAGCTCTACTGGGTTTATTTCTTTATTCATCAGCAAGATCTGGGAACACAACAAACAGGAAAGGTTTTGCAATGCTGTGTTGTCAACGTACACCACATTTCCTGTCCACTTGATTAGATCTGAACAGGGAGGCTAGTCTCGGGAGCAGCTGATTCAATGGCAAGTCTGTTTTTAAAACAAACCATGCAGAAGATGAAACTCCTACCTGGAATGTGAGCTGAGCAATATACGTGAGCTTGTCACACTCAAACAGGCCTCTGGTGGTGTACTGAAAGACTGAGGAGGTGATGCTGTCAATTAGGTTGGACACCCGCTGCTTCAGAGCCTCATCTGGCTCTGCCTTCAGAACTGCTTTCTGGAAAACCACACTGAATGCCTGGGAATTTACAGGAGCAGGTACACACTCATTATCTGACATTGAAGTGTTATAAATACCAGGGTATTTATAACACGATACATTAAACAGATAAATTAAACAATATTAATCAATTTTTGGGTTGTGTTTGTATTGGTCTGTAAATCACATATCATCAGTCAGTGTCATTCACCTTTGACATGATGGATATGAAGCGGTTTGTTCTTAAGATATTAATACTACATATCAATACTATTTTGGCTCTTTCAGGAAAGTCCTCACCTATAAAACACTAAAATGTATTTGAGTTCATCTATGTTACTGTATTAAGCTTGGATGAAAAGATTGCTGGACTGACAGAGAATTTCCCCCATTTCCATAAATTTCTGATTAACAAAGACAGAAACAAAAAAGCCATCTGCCACAACATTAGAAACATAGACCTTTGAAGAGAATAGCACTGATCATCTGGTTAAAATGCAATGCAAATCACTGAGTGGTCAGGGGGGGTCACGGTCACAGTCATCATCACATTAGGCCCTAAGTGATTATTATTATTATTATTATTATTGTAGAATGTCCATGCACCATAGGTAGTTCGATACAACTTTTTTCCTACTACCTGTCAAAGCCACTTTTTAATCACTATATTCACTTTAATTTTATACTTCTGTGCCTTGAAATATGTACATACTGTATATTGAATTTTAATTTCAGTTTTATAGACTAACTTCTATTGTTAATGATACTAACCTGCTCTTTTTGTTATTTTATGTTGTTGTATGTAAGCTGCTGAACACTTAAATTTCCCTCGGGATTAATAAAGTATCTACCTTTCTATCTACCAGGAAACCTTGGATGTACCACCCACCTAATTGTTGCAGAGCAAGCATACATGTCAGTTGTAACAGCACTCTCTTATGGCTGCAACCTCCCCTACAGGCCAACACGCTCCACCACATCACAAAAATTGCTTCATTTGTAGCTTAAGGAACTTAACAAAGAGCCTGTGGCCATGATCCAGCCTTCTGACTCTCAAGATCCCAATCTGATTAAGCATTGCTGGGACGTGCCAGAATGAGCTCAGTTCATAGAGGCCCTGGAGGTACTGTGAACCTGACCCGACAGATCTGAGCTGTTACAGATACAATACTAGGCATTTGATTTTAATGTTCTGGTTGATCAGTGCACATTATTGATGATTGATGATGATAAGTTGAAGAGTGAAACATTTATTGGACTGACACAGAAAATTTACTACTATTTTGATATATGTCAACAATAATGTATCCGACTAACAAGTATTCCAAAGTCTGACCTTCTGTTCCACAAAGCTTCACTGCTGTCCAAAAAGTAAAAACACATCATTGAACCACATGTAGCACTGGCTGATATGTTTCTGTCACTTTTTTTAAACCAATATAATAATTTTTATTTTTTATATGTATATATATATATATATATATATATATATATATATATATATATATATATATATATATATATATATGGGGGGGGGGTAGGAGAGCTATCGCTTGGCCATGAAACTTCCAGAGGAGTTTGTTATTGTTCCAGGGGCGCCAGAATGTAATCAGTTATTCTCATGTTTGGGCGGGAGAGGAGTAATTTCACCTTCCCCCTACTGCTCTCAACAATTTTAGACCTCAGCTGTAGCGATTCTCACCCTGATGGCTTCCAATCTGTGACTCAAATCAACAGTCACACCAAGCAAATTGTTCATCTTATGATTGAGTTCGTCATACCGAGCATCGGCAGCCGTGATCCGATCGTTTGCATAGACCAGCAGAGTTTGGACGTCATTTCTGTCTGCGGTCTTCCTGATTTTCCAGAAGCTCAGGCCAGTGAACAAGCCAATTATCAGCAGGCCTGTCATCATAAATCTGAATATATAAACATCTTCCACATCCTCCACGGATAGGGGTGCCAGGCACATGATCCCCTTCCACTTCCCCCAGGCGTCAATCACGTAACCAGAGGCGAAAACTCCCATCCGGGCAGGTAGGCTCCCCTAGGCCTGTGCTCTTTGTGGCGACAATCTTGTCAATTGCGTTGAGAGACCAGTTAATCAATTCCATGATCGGTGTTTCGAAGGTCCAGTGCCAAGCGATCGCTCCAAGTCAAACAGACGAGACGAAGACGAAGAAATGCAGCAAGCAGGGAGACATGAGGGTAGGGAGAAACAGAGATAGCTGCGGAGCAAGGAAAAGTGCGACCGCCTCCTACGAGAGCTGGTGTAATTTTGATGGTTCTTTTTATAGGAATATCAATTTTTATTTCTGAATTTTTTTTATAAACAAAAAGTTTATAATTAAGTTATTAAAAGAGATATTTTTGTTGTTTAGGTTATTCCTCCTCCAAGGAGGCAGAGCCTCGACAGAGTAAAAACTTACACCACGAAAATTTTTCATTTCTATTTATCTGCATTTTTCATCTGTCTGCTACATTCACAGATTACTGCAAATCTAAGTGCAATTATAGCGATTTTATTCAACATTTTAAGACTTTCTGTAAACTGACGCACTGCCTAGAAAAGTGGTCTATTATGGGATGGCTACACCGTTACCATGACTCGTAGTACGTTAGCTCTGGTGCTAACAGCAACATGTTTTACATTGAGGTGATACCGTCGGCTTGAAGTGACGCAGTGATCAGAAAACTCTTTGTTGTACAATTTGTACACAACCAGGCTTTTATCCAAGCTGCCATTGGGAAGATTTTTAAAAGAAAACGTTCTGCCCTACAAGTTCAATCTCGTCTTCCTTCACTGTTTACCAGTGCCTGACTTCACTCAGTACTTCCTGTGCTTCTTCTTCATGGCTACAAACAGACTTTAGGTTCATTACCGCCACCTACTGGGCTGGAGTGTTCATCAGAGTTAGAAAGAACCAGAAATGAGGGAACTGTGGAGGGTGCAATTAATTGTGTCACCATTTTTAACGCGTTATTTTCGCGGTAATTAATTAATCGAAATTAATGCATTAAAGTCCCAGCCCCTATATATATATATATATATATATATGTATGTATGTATGTATGTATGTATGTATGTATATATATATATATATGTATATATATATATATATATATATATATATATATGTATATATATATATATATATGTATATATATATATATATATATATATATATATATATATATACATATATATATATATATATATATATATATATATATATATATATATATATATACATATATATATATATATATATATATATATATATATATATATATATATATATATATATATATATATATATATATATATATATATATATATATATATAACCAACAAAAAATAGATATTTGTAATGGGTATTCTGCATATATTAAATGATATATAATCTCATTATGCTCCATTCTTTGCAATAGCAGAAGAAATTGGACAGAAAACATTGGATATACAGTATTATTGCTGAGCAAGTGGCTGTGTACAATGAGTTTACTGTTTTATCACAGCATTATTTATTTACTGGAGTCTCAAAACAAAACTGATGAGAGCTAAGAAGAAAATAATGAGTTGAAAGATGCTAAAACACTCTATAAAGCTGCAGAGTTGGTGATATTTCTCTTAGGGTGGGTTGTTTAGAAAGAAGCCCCTTCACATTTAATACTAGTCCTCAGAGTCCCATTGTTAATCTGAAGACACTGACTGGCAAAGCTTTAAAAGCTTTTGTTTTCAGGTCAGTAGGAAACGATGGACTGACAGCCACAGACTAATTCATGTGGGTTGTGGAGTCTCTTGTGGGATCTGTTGACATTAAGAGGATTGCAGAAAAAAAAAACTCAAAAAAACGGGAGCCTTACCTTATAAATTTGTTGCCAATTGAATTGAATATTCAGCATCTACGCTAATCAAACAAGAGTGCTGTTTGAACAAAATGTTAAGAGTCAACATAGAACTCAATTGCCCTTGAAATGATTTCCTTGGATCCAACCTGTGACCATTCTTAATTGTCATTACAACAGCACAAGTCACTTTCTTGGACATACTAAACAGCACAGTTATGAATTTAATGGTAGTCAGAGCTGCACGTTCAAAACTAACTGTGTATTACTTTAAAAGTTAGACTTTAGGAGCAACTGTAAATTGAAAGATTGCAACAGAAATAAAATAATTATCATTATTTTTGACTCAGAAAAGAGAAATGTCATTCTGTTAATTTAGCAGAATCGTGCTTTGGACTAACTTTGTGTGAAGAACACATGTTATGATGTATTTCATTCATTCACAAGGTCAAAGGTATATACACTGAATGTGTTTTCATTTGATTATGTTGGGAAATAACTTGTGTGAAGGTAGCTACCTGCAGAGTTGGGAGTGATTGCAAACCATATCTCAGGCTGCCTTCTCTCAGTGCTCACTGGCTGACAACATGAAAGACATTACGCTCTACATAACCACATTAGGGAGCCACAAACACAATAAAAGCAGGACAAAGAGCATAAAACACAGTGAGCAAATGCAAGGAGGAGGGAGAAACACAGCAGTGAGTGTAAAGAGGGGTCTCACTGGGGGCTTGTGAGGCGGGTAGGAAACAGGGTGGGTCCATAGACAGTCTACCTTGAGAGAGAACTGGTACATTGGGTGGATTTTATTGAGGTCGTTCATTATGAAGTACAATAAGGAAGCCCGTGCTGCTGCTGGCCGGTAGCACTCTCGAGCCTCATTGATTTTGGCCTCTGTCACCTTGGCTTCTTTTACCTACAGTAAAGATAGTGCAAATACAAACATATATCACACATATATCTACACAGATATGCACGCACTCAGGGTTCATCAATCAGCTAATGATGAACTTGTGTACCATCTAATAAAACAGCCTCCAGTGTATAGCAGAGCTATTCCAATTTCAAAGTTCCAGCCAAAATGTTCTCCTACTGTGTGGAACATGACAGTTATTATTATTTCTTTTTTTTTTTTTTTTTACAAATGTCGGTGTAATTATGTTTAAGAATGAACATCTGCAAAGGCAGAGCTCATCTCTTCGCAGACAGAAGGCACACTCTCACTTCATACAGTGCTCTTTCAGAAGTGCTGTGAAGAATCAGAAACAGCAACAGTCCTCATGTGGCACAGGCAACATGCAAATATGATGTTCTGACCACAAAAAGACAAACAAAGCAAAGTAGTAAGACAGATGGGAATATGGCTATAGCCCACAAATCACAGTGTAAATATTCTGTACATCCAGATCACTCACGAAATAACCTCCAAGGACCTACAAGCTTGTGCAAGGTACAGAGTATAAAGTAGTACTGCATTCTAAATTTCATTTAGCACAAATTCAGAAATAAGCTGCACTGTAAGTACTTTTCTAGTTACCTGACACATTTTAAATAGGGTATAGACATGGTATCAGTGGGCTTAAGAAATTTGTCTTTTAAAGAAAAAGAACTAAACTGTGTAGCTTTAAATATAAAATTAGATAGACTGACTTTCATGTTCATGTACTGAACAAGAAGAAAAACTAAAATAGCTTTAAATATATTTTAGGTACCACTGCTTAATACAATGCCTAAATGAGCATCTAAATGACTTTTTTGCATTGCACATGAATGTTGCATTGTGGGTAGTGAGGCATGTTGTTGCTATTTAGTAGCATGGGAGCGGGTCTTGGTCAGTAAATGTCTGCTGTGGATGGACGTGTTGATTGATGAAGTGGTAGAGGTGTAGTGTGTTATATTGTGTGTACATGAATTGACCATTTTGTGGCCAGTACACTGCTGTACAAGACACTGTCAGATGTTGCTGTTGACCTAATATATTGGTAAGGCTGATTTATTTTTATCAACATTTTTTAATCCCTGAATTAGCACCACGGATGTCTGCAAATATGTTGTTTATTTCTGTGTATATTTTAACATTACACTACAGGGTTTCCTCTACATTCATTCCTCAGCCCGTCACTGCTAAAATCCCAGCCGCCGCTCCTTTTTTTTTTTTTAAATCGTGGCAAATACACCACCACCGCATGTCTCCACCTTGGGGGGGCAGCCTGCCGCCGCTGCTGGAAAAAAATCCTAGACGAAACACTGCACTGAGAAGTACGTATGTTATTTTCTGTTTAGAAGTAATTGTTATACTAGACTGTAATGTGTAATTACATTGTTAAAAAGTCACGCTGCATACAGTATATACAGTCTGTATAAACAGCCTGTACTTATTAGGGCTGCAACCAACCATTGCTTTCATTTTTGATTAACTGTCTGAACACCAAGCAGTTTCTCAGTGTTTTTTGCTCTTGACATATTTTTACTCACTGTGGACTCATTTTCCACTGCAATAAAAATCCTGCACCTCTATGGAAACAGAACAACCATGAAGAAGGAGGGAGAACTCAGAAATGTCTTTTGTGAAGTTGCCATAAATATTTAAATGAGACATACTGAATAAAGTGATTTTGAAGAAATATCACAGTTTTAAGCTCAGATTTAGTTCATTTCCTGATGAAGCTGTGTGTCACAAATGAGTAATTATAGCACTGTTAGAAAGCTGGAAATTGGACAATTCTTTCTGTTTCTGCCTCTGAAAAATGATGTCAATTTGGTGACATTTTTAAAGAAAGTATGCATTTCAAACCATCTGCTGGTTTTGGGGTTTGTGAGGGTTAATCTGTTGTTTAGTTCACAAAATGTCAGACATGGTGAATACTGACCATCAGTGTTTTTCACAGCCTCAATTGTCGTGTTTTCTTCTCAACCAAAAGAAATTCAGTGTACTGTCATAGAGGAGGATATATACCAGAAATTATTCAGTGTTAAGAAACTGGAATCAGAGAATTAAGATGTTTTTTTTCAACTGAAACTGATGTCATTTATCAATATAGTCAGGGATTAACTGATTATTTAACAATTAACCAATTTATAATTGCAGCTCTTTACTTATACAATATATGTGCTCAGTATTGGTCCTGATAGCTTTTACATGCTCCCTAGTCATCCAGTAATTTGATGGGTGTAATCTAAACCGTTACAGGAGCAGACCAGTGGTAATAAAAATACAGGCTGTACTTATAATAACAAAAAAGAACAAGACCTTCTCTTCTATTTCGGCTGCAGTCCGTTTGGTTGTCTCCAAGTTTTCCACCAGCTCTGTGTCACCCAGGAAGTTTCCTGAAGCTGAGGACAAACGAGACAGCAGGTTGTCCTCCAACATCTTCAGAGTGATCTTAAAACCGTTCTGCTGCTTCGTCAGGTCAGACTACAAAACACAGAAAAACAGAGCAAAAACACAAATTTCACATGTCTAGGATTTCTCAGATAAACATATACCCTAATCTGAGGTGATGTGAGATGTTCAAGGTGTGAGTCAATATAAGGAAATGAATACTGAAGGGCACCTCAAAGGCAGAACTAATCAATATGCTCTGCATCGGCTATCCGGACACATAAAGGCAGTGCTCAGGGCTGGATTAGCCAGCTTCCATCTGGTTGCCAACATCAAACCTCAGCTGAGTGACCTAACCCTCAGTGTGGTGGGACCGTCGATTTGAGCAAGAGGGGAAGGAGCTTTGATGGTGAACTACACACACACACAAACACCCACACACCCACACACACACCCACACACACACCAAAACATCCATTAGGAATCATCTGTTATGAGATATTATGTTTTCAATTGTGAAGCAATGCGAGAGCCAGAATATGCATATATACACACACAGCCCAATATTCATGGGTTTTACTCACATCTCACCATATGGATTAGTGCACACTACACACTCTAATAAAGCTTTCTGTCTTTGCTCTGACTGAAAAAACAAAAGTGAGAGAAACTTTCACTTTTTCAAAGGCTGGTGTTTAAGAGGCATTGGGAGAATAAAGTCGGCAGGGCACGGTTACTCTCTTTATTGCTTCATCCTGCTTTGTCCTTTATTATAGTCTGTTGCAGCTCCTTGTTCCTGCTCGATAATGATTTTGCTTTATTGAAGTTTCCCTTAATAGAAGCCTCTGCGACCTTTGAATTGTTGTAATTACAGGAGGGTGGGCAGTTGTGAGATTTGCCTACTTTGAGTGTTGTCAGTGACTGATAATAGCTGAGGGTTTTTTGAGTGGCGTGATCCTTGACAGACGGTTTTAATAAGTTTCTGGCAGTGCTGCCTCTTCGCCCGTGTAATCGCAGAGGTTGCTGATGGGGTGGGTATGGGTGGAGCTGTTCCTCCTCCCCATGGCATAATGCGTCCATGACAAAAGACATACTTAGCTTAGATCGCACCAGGGGAGCAGATAGTTTGAGAGATCATGCTGCTTAATTGCTCTCTTTATGACATTATTTGCTATTGTGGTGATGAGAGGTACTTCACACCACTGTTAAAGCTAATTGAACCTCTTCCTTGTAACATCTTGTATGCTCTGAATCTGATGTCATGACTCACTCTGTAGTTGAAAAGTTCTCTGCCAAAACAACACATGGAAAAAAAAAGGATTTGTGACATTTTAAAGAAAGACCTGACATGTTTGCACTTGAATTAGAGACAAAAAGTTCAGAATGGATCTGAGCAGTGGACATTTAACTGGGGACATTTGCCTGCATGAGTCAACTGTGACCTTCTACTTGCCTACACTCGGTGCTCTTGAGGGGAAAAAACTATCCACACTAAAACATTCCCAACTGGATCCAGTAATGAGTGAGTTTTTAATGATTAGCTTTCCTCTGGCACATTGTTCTTGTAATTACCCTTGCTTGGGAAAAACAAACAATTAACCAGTCAGCAGAACACTCTAATTGGGATTAAAATGAGATATTACATCTATCATTTTTTTAGGCAAATGATTACTGAGTGCCACGAAGCAGCCCTGTTAAGGTAATTTGGGAAGTGGAGCATTTTAGTTCTCATTAGTTCTCCAACGCCGAAGGTCTGGGTAAAACTGTGTCGAGACAAACACACACAAGGATGCACACACACACACACTCATATGCGCACAGGGAGGGCCAGATGAGGTAGTTATTGTGGCAAAAGGTAGTAGACTCATCCCCCTGTGCACTCTCCAAAAAGGCAACTTGACATTTTAAGCTCCTTAGCCTGTCTGTGGCTCAGTTAAATGAGCGCTCTTTCACCCAGTGGTCATCTTACATCTCGGTGGCAACGCTAACCTCATTAAAGGTATAATGGTACGGAGTCATTGGAAGAATATAAACAGGTACAGCCAATTTGCACTCCCCTATCAGTCTGATGATTGTTATCAGTCCAAGGCTGTTTACTGACAACAAAAAGCTATTCAGTGCCTCATTTTACAGTTTATTTTTTGACAGCAAGCTGCTCAGATGTGTATACAGTGACCCTCCCCCATCAACACCACCTACCTTTGACTTTCAGTGTTAATTAAAATGATAAGTGAGTTCCAGATCTCGATTTTTCCCCCTCATCCTCCGATCTAAGTGTAGTGCTAATTAAACAAGCACCATTAAATCACTTTTCACTTCTCCATTGGATTTTGCTGAGGGGACAGGAGGCTTAAAATAACTGTCATTTTTCTTCATACCTCTCTTCATTAATTAAAAATGCTGAATTTTCCATGGATGAAAGCCTACAGGTCTGAGTGAAGCACTGCGTACAGAGGGCCAATGCAAACAAAGACGCCTCCAGAAAACCATCAAAATGCAAATAGGATTGTGTTAGAGTAAATCTGCCTGACCTGTTAACAGAGTTCCCACCATATCTTCTGTTCTGATCTCAGAGATGCTGCCGTCAGCCAGATGTGTTCTGAACAAGGAGGGATTTCTGATTTCCCCTTTCTCCCTCAACTAACAAGAGCAGCATTAAAGAAACAGTGGAAGTGTGTCAATGTGTTGTCTAATTGCTGTGGTACAGTAGCGCCACTGGCCAATCCATTTCAAACAGCTGACATGAAAAGAGCAGATTGTCGATGAGAAAAGAGCGAGACATCATTAGGCAATGGAGCTTTGATCAAGAGAATTTTCGCTTAATTACAGACATTTACATTCACACCGTGGACTATATAGTGGATATCATAACTATGTGCTGCTCATTACTTCTGGAAAGTTGGTTTTACAGCTGCCAGAAACCTGCAGCACTGTGCATAGTGCACTGAACTGGCCATTAGCTCTGACCAGCAATGACAGCTTAGAGCTAGAGCTGAAGTCAACCGCGCTGATCAACAGAGTGGAACAACAGCTTTCCAATCATCACTGTCAGACACTGAGAGGTTCACAGAACAAAGACAGTCAAAAAGGAAACAGTTAAAAAGGAAAATGTACCTTAAACCATCTTCTACCTGCTTCTCCTTTGATTTCTGAGATGTGCATGTGGATTTGAGAACATAAACGAGTTCACAAAAATGATGAAAAAAAGAGATGAAACTCCCTTGAGGATAGCATCAAGACACAATTACACAATTTCTGGAGCTTGATGATAAATGGCAGTGGCAGAGTCAGTACCAGAGTGACTGTGACACAATGCTAAATTGCAAGTGCTTCATAAGTTAAGATTTTTTGATGTATGATTAATGGATTATTGCATATATGGGCATTTTTTCATGGGGCAATCCATGGCACTCAAATATAAATACTTCTTCTTTTGATGATGCCTGTCATTTAATGATTCAAGATGTCCGTAATCTAAGTTGACGAAAATGTTGATATTTTCTTTTCCAGACTGCTTGTTAGACCTTGCATAAAAATCAAAGTTTCTAGCAAAAGAAAGGTGTTTTAGTAAAATGTATACATCAAACATCATGGATGATAACAAATCGCATAGGCTCCTTGAGATCCCACAGACTGACTGGTATTTTGTAATACATGTATATTTTATAGTATTTGCAGTAGCATTGTCAGTAAGTAGTGTTTATCATAATAACTCCAGTGAAATTGAGTACAGTAATATTCTGTAAGGGCTCTACTATGTGCCATTGTCAGTCTGTCCAAGGGAAACAGTCCCATCTCTGTGAACTGTAGAACAGACTTCAAGGCAACAATTAAAGCAGCAATAACATTTTTGTCACATACACAACAGATCAAATGACTATATCAAAAGATTTACTTTAGATAGTGATGATCCAGCTCTGCAGTTCTAGTCAGCTGTATGAAACTCTTTCACATTATTCATCCCATTGTCTTGGTACTATGGCCCACAACTATCGTTCTGGCTCAGTCTCGCAGCTCTTCTTACCCCGTCCAGTTGGAGGAGGTTGCTTTTCCACCTTTTGAATCCCTGGTTGTTCATTAAACCCATAATAACTCATCTCTATGAGTAAATGTTGATGATATTTAATCATGATTAATTGGAATTAATCCACAGCAACCCTGTGATTAATCTAGTTAAAATGTTTAATCGTTTGACTGCACTAGTTTTAAGCAAAATAGTTCTCATAAACTATTTACCAAGTGCCTTGTCTTACATAAACTTAACAAGTATAAACTAGTGGGTGCCCATGGTGGAGTATTTAGCAGCCATAGAGGCAAATATTTTTCCCAGGTGGTGTTTAACACCAAAACAAAGTTCCTAACTGCGGCTAAAAAAAAGAGGTGAATACTGGATTTCATCAGGTGACCAGAAGATATGACTCGGAATTAACGTTAATGTTGTCCTTTGTTAACCAAATGTGTGAACAAGCAAATGATTATTAACATGTTCAGGCAGAGTAGTAACCCCAACAACAAGTAGTGCTGCATTATATGCATTATTTGTGTGAATGTGACAGCTTGCACTTGTACAGAAAAGCTGAAAAATAGCAGAAATGACAAAGCAAGGAATAATCTCTGCATTTCACATTAACTGCACTCAAACTATTTTTGCTCTTGGAGTAGTATGCAGATATCTCTAATTTTGGAAACAGCTTTGGGCATACGTTTGTGTGTCACATTAATTCCAACAACTCCCACAAGAAAAAGAAAAGTGTGATTAAAATTTGGAAAACTGTATAGAAATGAAGTCATGCATAACTATTTAAAGTAAATGTAATACTGATTGAAAATTGATAATCTACTTTTAATTTAAAAACACTATTCAAAACTTATTTAAAATAGTAATCACATTTTCTGATTATTCCAAGTTAAAGCACACACACACACACACACACACACACACACACACACACACACACACACACACACACGCACACACACACACACACGCACACACACACACACACGCACACACACACACACTCAAATAAATCTGTGGAAGATCCTACTCTCTCTAAGTGAGGCATTCGAAGCCCCATAATTATTGCACCTCCTCCAGCTGTTAATCAAAGGCGCTATAGCTGATTGTTTTGGAATCAAAGAGTGGACTTACAGCCTCTTGTGATGTTGAAAGACAGCTGGTGTCTTCTTATCAACGAATAGTATTAAAGATGGATAATGATGAGCAAGAGCGCTACACCTGACTTCTGGAGGCCCCCGACTCCTGACTGTTTCTTTTAATTACGCCAACGTAGAAGAGATGCTAGGAAAAAAACTCAAACAGTCCAACGCAGAAAGGTTGTTTGTTCTCTGATAACATCTGAAGAGTGTGACAGATTCTCCTTTCATGTCTGTTCAGGTTCACTTTTACATTACTGCACCACATCAGATGAAGTCTGTCAAGAACACCTCTTTCTTGTTAAATACCTTCATCGAGTCGTGTTGCTCCATGGCTCCACTGACACTCAAACTTTATTACCTTCAGCTGTTCCAGGTCAGGTCTCTCCATGCTGACCACCGCAGCCAGCAGCTGGTCCTCCAGACCATCTCTCGTCACTGTGAAATTTATCAAGGTGCACTGGGCCTGCAGCTCCGGCTGGTAATGAGGGCTGGCAAGCTTGGTGTGCAGGATAAGACGGAAACTGGGGTTGTACTCGCACTCCTTGTCTCCAATCTTTATAAACCTTTTTGGGTAAATGAGAAGCAGATTTTTTTGATCACTGAGGAGTTCTTGATTAAAGCAACGATTCAGAGGCAGCATGATGTGACAACAGCAGACATCAAGCAACTTGTCTTACCAGCATTTCTATAATCACCTGTCTGTTCGAGAAAACTGTCCTATGTCTTTTAGTATTCAAATGAATGTGTTTTGGGTTTTTTTCTAGGACACTTTCATAAGAAGTGATCAATGACTGTCTTCTCAATGTCATGTAAACATTTAAACTGTTTTTATTATATATTTTACTTACTATAAACAAGTCCTGTAAAATGACCAGTTAGTCTCAGTACCTTTTGACAATGCTAATGGTTGTTATAATAATAAAATCTTTAAAAATGCTAATAAATACATTACATTATTTCCTGAAACAGCTGGACAATGCAATCCTAAACAAACCTTACATAAAAAGGACAAAATAAAGCATTTATTGAGAATTTTTTTTAAATGGAGGATTTATGTGCATTTGGTGCTCTAGTAAGTAGTCAGGACAGCTTTTTTTGTCCAATCGTATATTTAATATTCAATGACAGACTGTATCCTCAATAAAATCTGAAATAAAGTGTCTCTTTTCTTGAAAATGACATATTTTTGATTGAGACAGGATTTTCAAACTTTGTATTTACTGACGTCATTACAGTTTAGTGTAGTTGCTAATTTATTCTGCTTCCAGCTAATTTATCCGACAAGTACAGTTAAAGTAGGTGCTGTAAATGGGTTATTGATCTAGAACCAGAAACAGATGCAGTTCTGATATTTTGTGTCTTTAATCTTTTGAAGTTTAAATTTCACTTAAATATAAATGAAAGAGAAGAGAGTAAAATGATCAGTACCAGGTGTTTTGTACGAGCAACAAGCCCTATAAATTAGAAACAGACATTCTTTCATTGAAATTGTTATTGCTAATCAAATCAATAACATTTTCATCAATATATGTCTGAATGTAAAAAAGCATTTTTTATCAAGTTGGGATTCCCATGAACAACTGAAGCATCACTGGTCGTTGAAACTTCAGAGCAAAATGCACCACCTGGAGAATGATCTGGCTGTACCTCATTATTATGCCTCTTTAGGGGTGAAAAAATGTGTTTGTACTTCTTTAAACCAATCATAATTATCTTTGGTGGTGGCAAATCCAAGATTTGGAGTTGCACCAGTAATTGTGTTGAAAAGTGGACAATGCATTGCTGTGTATGGTAAGAGCGAAAGTAATTATAAAAGACAACCCTGTGGCTGGACACCGTCCTGGATTTTTGGACAAATGTGCTATTTAACTTATAAGAAAAGTAAAAGTGCTTACATTTTCATTTAAATCAGACTAGTTGATCAAAGAAACATCAAGCTCCAGAATCTGTGCAAGCAACTAATGCCAGCTGACGATATTCAACAAAAGAACAGCAATTTTCAGCACAGTGCTTCAGACAAATTTCTGTCATCACCAAAAAAATACTGAGGCAGGATGCTTCTAACCAGCCCTAACCTACCTGCCCTTCTTGATGGTTTCTCTGCCCAGCAGAGGTCCAAGAACAGGATCCAAATTTTCCTCCAAGTTCTCTATCAGAACCAGATCACCTGCGGCCAGTGCTCTCTCTATGGCATCTAGATATCTTTTGGGGCAAACAGCAGGAATCCCTCTGTCAGAATCCACAATGTATCCAGAAAGACTAGCACTGAATTACAGTATAAAACCTCTTACCCTCGTTGTCCGATACGGATGACTCGCAGGTCTTCCCCATATTTGTTTTTAATCCATTTGATGCCCTGCAGCTGTGGGTCCACCATGAGTGGCCAACGCTGGCAGGAGGTAAGAACTGTGGCATTCTCAGTGGACATCCTGTCAGCAGGCAGGCCCTCGTTCTGCCACACTGCAACATCAGCACCGTCGGTCAACATGGCCAAAGGGTCCAGGTCAGGGGTCACTGGGATAGGAACCTTACACATGATATCAGTGGGTGTTTATGAAGATTCCGTCTTTTATTTACAATATTTTTGAAGTTATCTTTCTTATACTTTCCTTCTACTGCAGATATGTTTAGATTCTTCTAGCGGATTTGTGGCACAAAGTGACTTTACAGTCCAATGGAACAGAGAAAAGAAATTGTGGAAAGTACAATACCAAAAGGGTGAGATTGCTGAGTTTTCTTCAGTTTAACTTACTGTGTTCACTGTCAACAATCCACATAAATTTCAGAAACATATAGGAGAAAACATAAGCAGCCCATGTTGAACAATCACAATTCATGCATCACGAATCTATTCTAAGCTGCACATTAATAGACAAAATTAGGAATCTGCATAGAGCTCATCCTATTTGCATCAATAAACACCATTCACATTTTAAGCAATCAATCTTCACAATGGAGATCGAGAGTGCAAACGTACAATGATTCATAGAGTCACCATAGCCACATTAATGGAAAATACACCCATGTTGAAATAAACTGGAAATGCCTTTATTATTGTCTTCAAGATCAGTAGTCTCCACTGGCATTGGAAACTTTAAAATATTTGCAACTTAAAGAACAAAATAGAAGAAGCCCAGGCTCATCCAATCAGAGTTCATGGGGTCTCCATGTGGTATTTCTAGCAAACCTCTTAACCCACAAAACACCCACCTTCAGCTGACTGAGATAAGGCCTCCAGGTGTTGTCCATAAGCTGTAGCCTATAGTGTTTGGTGAAGTATCCCAGGTAGGAGATGAAGGCAGTAATGAGGAGGACATCCCCACACAGAGTACTTTCCTGTTTCTTAAAGTTTTCTACGGCCTCTGCCCAGCGAACGTTCTCAGATGTCAGACCACCCACCTGAAACACATGACCAGAACAGCGGCACAGTTTTTTTTTTTTGTTTTTTTTTACTGAACCTTACATTGCAACACCATACATCAAACATCAAATCTAAATTAATCTATGGCGTCCATCGTTGATGCGCTGACCCCTAAACATCAAGAAAATCTCAAGAACATCAATGAGTTGCTTGCTGCAAGTCATTTTTTATTAGGCTTTCATATCCTTTATAACCGGGCTGCACAGTGGCGTAGTGGTTAGCACTTTCGCCTTGCAGCGAGAAGATCCCCGGTTCGCGTCCCGGCTTTCCCGGGATCTTTCTGCATGGAGTTTGCATGTTCTCCCTGTGCATGCGTGGGTTTTCTCCGGGTACTCCGGCTTCCTCCCACACTCCAAAAATATGCTGAGGTTAATTGATTATTCTAAATTGCCCGTAGGTGTGAATGTGTGAGTGCTTGTTTGTCTATATATGTAGCCCTGCGACAGACTGGCGACCTGTCTAGGGTGTCCCCTGCCTTCGCCCGAGTCAGCTGGGATAGGCTCCAGCCCCCCCCGCGACCCTAGTGAGGATTAAGCGGTGTATAGATAATGGATGGATGGATGGATCCTTTATAACCTCTGTGTTCGTGTACCAACAGCTCTACTTTTCACTGCGTGATCCACTTTGCCCCAAGGGATCAATAAGGTTTACCTTAATATCTTGTCTCTTCTAAACTTGAGAGGCCACACACTTTGATACAGACTGTAACTTCTCAGCACATATCACAGAAGCACTGTGCACTTCAGCACGTTGACTGCATTTGCATTGTTATTGTGGACTGACTATCAGATGAGCAAAACCTCTTGTCATTTTGTTGCTCCTGTCAGGCCATTTGGAAATTTCCTCTGAATAATTTAAATTATCATACTAACACTGTCAACACTCATCTTTTTGTTTTGCTGCTGTCAGCAAGAGATTTACACAAAGGTAGACAATGGCAGGATTTATGCACAAATGTATTTATGTGTGAGTGCATGCGTGTAAACATATGTACTACGCATCTCAAGGAAAAGACAGCCACACAAAAAGCAGAAATAGAGAAAGCTGGGTATATATGCTAAACAAATATTTGTGCACTTGAGGCTTTATCTGTTTATTGAAATATCTACAAATCTAGATTACATTGTTTATTTTGACTCAAAATGATATAAACAAGTTTTTAAAAAATATTTTTTAATAAAAATGCCATATCCAACTCTTTTCATACTTTTTCTCAGTAATTAATGGCAAAGCCTATATTTGGCACCACAGAAATCAAACAGTTCTTATAACCAATAACCAATCGCTATCCAAACAGTGTACTTTATATTTGAACATGAGGGGAGATAAATTGCACTGTGCAATAATAAAAAAAAATTTTGAAAGGAGATTGTCTATGAATGCATTTTGAGATGGTTAGCCACCTTGTAATTTTTTGTCTACTAGCACCATTTAACAACAATCTCCATACATTTATGCAATTACAAACTGCAACCTTCCTCTGCTGGCCAAAATTAAGCTGATTTGGCTGCTTGACCTAATGCACTCCTGTTAGCACTGTCTCTGTTATTAATTTAATCTGATATTATCTCAGATTTATGAAATTAATCTACAGTCTATTGAGAACAGACAAGAAGCAACAAAACAGCAGGGATGTATTAGGAAAACAGAGACTGCAGCACACTGACATTTATAAAAGATAAACTAACTGCTTATAGTGCTGTGAATGTACCATTAATGCTACCTTCAGTCTGATACCATTTGTGTTGCCACCGCAAGGAATAAATTCAGGATTAATGTCAGCAATCCAACTGAATCATCCTCCAGATAAATAAATATCATTGGATTAATGCTAAGGCTTCTCTTCTCAGTTTGAACCTGAGCAGTGAGCAGTATATGTGTGTCAACATGTTAGTCAATCAGTTTCTGAATGAGTCGCTTCTCTGCACTGGGGAGAAGGAAGACGCGCTAATGCTAGGTTAGCATAAATAACAGTGTTCTGTTCAAAGGGGCAGAGTTCAAAAATGCTAACTGGGTTTACTGAGAAGAGTTAGTCTGTTGTATGACTGCAGAGCAGAGGGACGTGAACAGTGTGTGTTGTAGGAACAGTGTCCTTTTCATTAACCTTCACCAGAGATAAGAATGACACCTGTAACCCTGGTAACTCTGCCCTGGCAACAACGATGGATACAGCTGCAGCCTTAAGATCTTCAGAATTATTTTTTTCTTTCAAATGTATGATATAAATGAGACTACAATGTGATCAAAACTAGGGCTAAACAATTACTGCAATCATTTTTAAATCACAATACGACCATATGCAATATCCAAATTGTAGGAGCTGCAACTTGTTGATAAAGGTAAAAAATCATCTTCTCAAGAAATAGGGGAGCATGTTTGATTTGTGTGGACCACAGTAAAAACTGTATAATTGTTTTCAGTATTAGGTAATAAAAAACATTATCATTTGCACTGGGATTGTGACTCATCAAAATCGCAGTATCTGTCAAAGCACTTGCAATACTGCTTTTCTTTATATTGTTCGGCCCTTATCAAAACGTTTCCAAAATACATGTTTGATAATAAAACTTAAAAACAAATGACACAAACTTGTCTACAGTCATAACACCTTTTTGTCAAAAGACTACCACTAAATCACAATCACTTCTAAACAAGTAAAAACAGGACAGCCACGCTAACGAGCAGAGTTAATAAAAGATTCTGAGTCACTTTGTACACATCTGCCAGTATCTGAAGGAAAGAGCATGTAAGGGAGGTGGGAAACAAAGTGTGTTTTACTGGTTCTGATAATCTGTGACCCTGCTGTTGCCCTCCTTACCAGGCGGTTGGCCAGGGAAATGGTGTGCGCCGTTGATTCTGCCTCCTGTTGGCACTTGAGCTTGTCTACAGTAGCTTTCTCAAATTTGGCTGTCAGCTTGGCCAGGTTCTCATTAAGGTGCTAATAGGCAACAAACACACAGACACAGAAATAGACATTAAAAAAATGGCACTTGTTAAAATAAAGTATGGTCATAAAGAATCCTCAAAGACAGAGAACAAAGACAGCAGAAGTCTTCCTATGAAAAAAAACTTATGTGGAGTGTGTGAAAAGTTGGGTAAAACTTATCATTCCCTATGCAGTGGATTTATTTGGCATATGGAAGCAATTAGCACAAGGACAAACAGGATTAATCGGTGTAGAGGCACACAGGTTCAGTAGATTAGTTTGAGGATTGCTAATTCCCCTTGGCTCCGAATCCACTCTCCGCTCAAGCGATCTGACTGAGTGGTGAAAAATGACAGAAGTCATGCTGGATCTGATTAACCGTCGTCACTCGGCACTCTGCAGGTTATGATGTAAGCTGCCACAGCGTCCCAAGTCCTGCACTGTGCTGGGGCTCTCCCGCACTGTTGGGCTGAATGTCAAAAGCCACTGAAAAACAATTATTTACAGCCGCTTTTATCAATAGGATTTTTAGGTTGATGGATTTGGTTTTAGATTAATGAACAGTAAAAGCCTTTAAAAGCATTTACACCAGCTTTGTATTGATGAAATGCTGGCGGTATATTATTACTGGAAGAGCTCGTGTCAACTGTCACTCAAGCATTGATAAAATAATTCATATCCTGAGTTTATGGTTGTTTCTATTTTATTTCACTAGCATTACATTCCTATTAAAGTGCATATCTCCAGGGTTTAATAAAGTTGTTGATCCATACTGATGTCTCAAAAATCTTTTATTAGCTAGATGTTGAGTTTTCTGACTTTCACAAATCATTTTTCAACTCTCAGTCTTTTGTGAATGAGTGAGCTCAGCAGCTAAAGTTTGAAGACATTTTTAGAGTGCGTTAGTGCATTTTGTGTCAAACAAATAATAGCACACAAACCAAGAACATGCCTTCAAAGGACAATAAATAATTTCTTTAATAAAATGGCAATATCATTTCAGAGAATATATCGTCTGGATTTTAGATATCAAAGTTGTCTTCTTTTGAAATAGATACTTGTCATGCAACAAATAAACTTTTCATTTCCTGCCTACTCAGTCCAATGCAATAGCTTACTTTGATCTTGCTCGTGATGGCAGTGAGCTTCTCCTGTGCAGCAGCTAGCTCTGCATTGGCCTTACTTAGAGCCTGACGTTTGGGTTCCACCTCACAATAAACCTCGTAGAACTTGACAATGTTTAAAACCCAGGAGCAGAGACCTGCTGCAGCATAAGACTTGGACGCCACCAGATCTGGCTGGAACTCTGGATCCTGGAGAGGATCACAAAGATACAAACACAACTGTATAAATGAAAAAACAAAAAAATGATTAAACATGTAATCAGAATTCTGTTTCATTCAGTTTAGACTGAGGACTGTAAGTACAGTATGTTAATATACTAGCCTACAAAGCCAAAATGCCATAACTATATGTAAATGTATGTGGTCAATATTACATTGAAATGAGAATATGGCCTTTTGGCATATGCTAAGCTTTGATAGATAAAATGTAGTGTAAATTTCATCAGTGAGGGATCAAGGATCAAATAAAGTTTATTTTGTCTTATCTTTTTAGATAGCTAGATAGATAGCTAGCTAGATAGATAGATAGATAGATAGATAGATAGATAGATAGATAGATAGATAGATAGATAGATAGATAGATAGATAGATAGATAGATAGATAGATAGATAGATAGATAGATAGATAGATAGATAGATAGATAGATAGATAGATAGATAGCAAAGTCCTCAGAAGATAAGTCTCCTCTCTTTGCCAAGAGGAGAGTCATTGTACAGCATTAAGGCAGTGGTCATGGATGATGTACTGAGTTCACTTGTTTTCTTGTAGTACTTTTGGCATTAATACTTATACTTCAGGGTATCCCTAAAGTCTGCACACATAGGAAATCTCCTTAACTATAATTTATTTGCCTCCACAGACTACAGTTTTTCTTGATTGATAAGGCACTAAATTCCATTCACTGCAGACATCCACCAACTGTCTGCACACTTTTCTCAAAAACAGGACTCTGGTGTGAAAACCTTGAACACTATTCATGGTTTGCATACAGTTTCCAAAGCTCTTGCACTCTTTTTACAAAAGACTGAACACATTTTTTTGCTCATTTGAAGACATTTTTCACTCATAGCACACATTTTTCAAAAAGTGAACACTAGGAAGCAGAATTGGGACACTGTTCCAACATTGCTGTCACAATTAAGACACAACAGGTCAAAGCTGAAAAAACTTTTGCCAATGAACTGCACACCATAAAACCTGCTGGGAAACAGCATTAGCTGTTCAGAATGCAATCTGTTGTTAAGGTCAGCAGATGGTAAGGATGGTGCATAAAGTAAATTGTTTCAGGTTTATTGTGGTTTACTTTACATGTATGTAAATATTGTTTGTCACTTGTCTATACTAGAACAATACATGCAGTCAGAAATGTTCTGAGAATACTGTAAAAAATCTACTGCATAATTCTGGTTCACAAGTGCCAGTAAAATTATAGAAAGTGTACATGACTGACTTTTTCTCTGTTTTGTGTGCATTTGTTCCAGAGAGTTTTTCAGTTGGATTCTGATGATACACATGAATACATCTGGGACAATGTTAGTTATCATAGAGGACTATTAATTCGGTAATGGTTCAATATGAACCCTCAAGTTATTGTGGTTTTTTTTGCCGCCATATTCTCCCTTTCTGAATCCTATAGAAGAATTCTTCTCTACATGGAGGTGGAAGGTATATGGCAGCAGCCATACTTTGGGAAAATCTCTTGCAATCAGTGGTCTTGGCATGTGGTAATGTTTCTGTTGATGCATGTCAGGACTGGATCAGACACACTAAGTCCTTCTTTCCATGTTGCCTGGCCAGAGAAAACATAGCTTGTGATGTTGATGAGATCCTGTGGCCTGACCAGGCTGAAAGAACTGATGCAGACGTGGAGTAAATATTTGCATACTGGACTGTGTACAACACAGTGCTGTATTTTTTGTCTAACATATTTTTATTTTGTAATGGACAGTCAGGCACTGCAATGACCCCCTCTGATTCATTTATAGGATACATTTGTGTTTAAGTTGTCAGTTTTGAGGACTGTGTCATTTTTTTATACTTCATATGAAAGCACAGTGAGAGAAGAGTGTTTTGTATTTAGCAGTGCACTGTCCCACTTTTGCGTTGCGTGTGCTAATTTTTAAAACAAAGTTCAAATTTTGACAATAAAGTGCGCTTTTGACACAAGTGCAGTGCTTTGCGAATTGTATCCTAATGAAGAAAATAGGGTGAAGTGTTTTGGGAAATGTGTGTTATTTTTCAGGAATAGTGTCTTATCAATAGAGAAAAACTGTAAATACGGCTTTGTCGAAAGAAGAAAGAGTTGAACCGGTACTGCTCCGTGGACAGATAGGGTTAGGGTTAGGGAGTGATATTTTGGGGCTAGCATGAATTTTAGCCATGACCAGTTCTTCACTTTTGGCTGATACGTTTGGTCGTCCAGAATGGGGTTTCTCCATGACACTGTCCGTTACTTTAAACTTTTTAACCACCTTCGCCACCACGGAAAAGCCAAGTGGAATCCTCCTTGAATTACATGCACTAAATTAATCTGCTACCTTTCGATATGTCCATCTTTCATGCCCACTGAGAAGTACCAGTGGACATGAAAGATATGGTTTTGTCTGCTTTCGACAAAACCATATTTAATCTGTGGAGACAAAAAAATTATAGTTGATGAGATTTCCTGTGTCCAGACTTTAGGGACCCCCGGTAGTGTCCGTATTTAAGCACTCTCGGTGTCTGTTTTAATTAAAATAGTGCTTTGACTATATGTTGCCAGGTTAGAGGAGAAAATTAGATCCATGAGATCAATCACTATTTTATTTAAATGGTGCCTTGATTTTATTCAAATACAATTGGTACATATTTGTGTCATATTAACACATCCATAATAATATTTTTGGCTTTCAAATGTTAACTACACTATTTCACTGGTCACAATGACGACATCACAGGTCAATATTCATCTACGTTTGAGGACGTTTGACAAGGCTGTTTCACAAAAAGAGTGAGCGTACAAATCTAAGAGTAGAAGTTTGTCGAGCGCACAGACGCTGAGTTACAGTCAGACTGAAGCACAAGACTCTTGTGAACATAAACAGTTTTTAGCAGGAACAAAGTAGATCTGCATCCGCGGAGGGACTGTTTCAGAAAGAGGGCAGGTTTTTTGAGGGTAAGCATTACAAACGTATAGTGTAAGATTAAGAAATAACACTCTTAAAATTAAAAACTCCGCTCTGGATAAAGTCAGGACAATAAGTACATATTTGGTATATTCCCTGCAAGCTAGCCCCTGTAACTTACTAAACAGCAGCTACTGGCTAGTTCCAAATTAAGACATTAAAACATGTTGTAGAAGTGGCACATATTGAAGAGTCATTTGGACAGTAAACTAATTCAGTAATGTCAGTTACACACCTTTATCAATATTAAGTTTGGTACAACTGTTAACATTGTCCACATTGTCCACCTGTAGCACCTGCTGTGAGCTGTGTGCTTATGATTCCAAGATTCCATGAAAAGATTATGTTTAAGATCTGTGGGTGTTGTTTTCTTCATAAACATGTATTTTTTGAGAAACCACTATTAAATATGTTTTTTTTAAGAAGACACAGGAAATCATTGTAGATAAACAGTTTGAAAAAAAATATCCTGTGAGGTGTTCATAAGGAAGTTAAACTAAATGTCTTCATCTGCCGCACTGAAATACCCTGTATCCACTCCACTGAACTCCATAATCAGGATGGCTGTTAAATTTGTAACGCTTCATTTACTGGTTGAATTTTTCTGGCTGTCATTTGGATGCTTGACAGCCATAATGTGCCACTGTCATCGTAATCACACCCCTGCTGAATTTATGACTTATTAACTGAACTTACCAAGTGGCAGACATTGCATGCTGTGTGCCATTAGCATCAACATTGTTCAGTAAACGCTAATTGAAACGCTCACCTGCAGATAAGGTTGAATGGCCTTCAAGCATGCCTCTGGGATGTTTTCCTTGTTGAAGTTTATCAGAGAATCCAGGAATGAGTCCACTTTGGCCATCATCACCTTTGCAGCCTTCCAGCTGCGATCCTTTGGGACTTTGCCACCAGGTGCCATCAGGACCATGACTGCTGCTGTGACGTTGGTCACTGCTGCCACTGGAGAGCCAAACGACTTCAGTTCTGTCAAATTGTTCTGAAGTAGGAGAGACAGAGAAAATAATGGATGGAAAATGAAGGGGGTGATTTAATTGAGTTTGAACAACTGCACATCTCTGTGGTCTTCTGGGAAGAGGGGTTGAGGGAGGTGGGGGGAGTGGAAGAAAGAAAATGGACAGGATTAGAATAAAGAAAGAAGAACCTGTGCTGATTTTGAGAAGACAACAGAAAATTCTAATTAGGGCATCTTTAGAGAGCTCTAAGCAGTGATTGAACTGTCTGTTCTGCTTGTTTGAACAGAGAGCACCTTTTAAACACAGAGGGTGTTTTTGAAAATCCCCCAGGCTGCTCATAAACCTACATGGGATGTAAGGATGAAGTAAAATGTCTGCAGAACATAGGGAAGACATTATTTTTCAATGGCTCAATCCTGTGATTAAATATTCTTTTATACAGTTCAAGGCCTTTGTGGACATAACTTATTCCAGTAAAGCTGTGAAAACAAAATCACATAAAGAAAAAAGAGCACGACCCCACTAGGGAAAAAGAACAAAACTAAGATGGAAAAGTATGATGGAGAAAATCAATAAGCTGCAGTGAGGGATGAGAGTAAGTGACCTTATTGAGAGTGTTAAGGGCATCTTGAGCAGCTAGGAGAGCTGGTTCGGCCTTGGCTAAGTCCTCTTCACAGTCTCTCTGTTTGCCGCTGACCACCACAGCAATGGCTGCCACCTTTTGTTCTTCCTCATCAGCCACTGCCTTTTCCTTGGACACCTTCTCAGTTTCTATCCCGACCACCTGCACAAAGGATTTATTGCTGAGTTAATGCTGCAAGTTCTATCAGTGGCTTAGTAAACACAGCATGGATCGACTGAAAAAAGTAACCTACTAAAGAAGCAACAGTGTTCAGTTTAAAGAGTAGAGGAACAAACAAACACACACACACACACACACACACACACACACACACACACACACACACACAAACATTTAAATTACAAGTGTCTGAACATAGCACTAAAAATCAGTGAGAGGGAACTTCAAATGCTAATAAACCCAGAGCAAAGAGCACTCAGAAAAACAATGGACGGCATGCTAATTCTTAGCCCTCTAACCGATCTGCTATCGATCAATAACAGAAGATGAAAAAGATCACAGCTTTAAGCCCAGCCTTCTCAGAATTTCTGACATTGCAGTAAACAGTTTCTGCACTAAACATCAGGAATCTATCTGTGTATTTTCCAGAGTGATGGGGACACTGCTCCTGGAAGGACAAGTGGATGCTTAATTTTTAAAATGTCAATTTTCATTTCTCTGAGCACCACAAGTTCTATTAAACTCCCCTGTATTAGGAATTTCATCTACAGACATCCAAAATTGTCTGCATGGCTAGATACCACTCGAAATACTGGTGGTGAGCAGGGCCGTGCAGAGACCTTTGGAGGGGCAGGTGCTCAAAGTTAAGAGGGGGCACATGGAGCATGAATTTGAAACACTATACAGAAACATACCTGACAATATAACTGGCTGAATTGTAGCAACCCATACTCATAAAGAATGTAACATGGAAGCAGTGGTGCAGTGGTTAAGTCTCTGGACTACTGATCAGAAGGTCAGTGATTCAAACCCTGATGTGGCCACCATTGGGCCCTTGAGCAATGCTGACAAATTATTATTATTGTTGTTATTTTGAAGTTGAATTTAGATCACCATTAGACACTGGACTGTTTAACTGTGGCTACTCTTCCTGGAGTCCTTGCTTTGAAATTTCATATCTTTTCAAGACATATAGTGTATAGCCACGGATTTGCTCCATGGTGCTGATTCATAATCTGCCCTTTATTATTTGTAATGCTAATAATAAAGTTAAAAAAACAAAAAAACTAAATGATACAGAAATCATGTATTTAAATGAATTTGTGCTTTTATTCAATTTGACTATCCACTTTGCGCATGACAGCAAAGTGATAAAAGTTATATATTTTATATTTCTGCATATTATATTTAATTTATCTATATATACAAATGTTATAAACAAATACTGATATCTTTAAATAAGGTTGAGAAAATCACAATTCAAATTCTAGTTATTATTGCTACTGTATTTATACTGCAATAGTCATCTTGCAAAAATACACCATGCACAAACGAATACCACTACAAAACCTCCTCACTATCAGGACCATCAGTTGTTGAAGTCCTGCCTCAGGTCTCCGGTTTCTGGACTAGCGGTGCTAGCGCTGAGCTACAGGGCGTCCGGACACATCAGAGCAGTGAGGGACGTCTAACATGGATCATGTGACCGACCAATGGTAGATCTGAATTATTATTATTTTTGTTTTTTTTTTTATTATTTTGGGCTTTTACACACACACACACACACACACACACACACACACACACACACACACACACACACACACACACACACACACACACACACACACACACACACACACACACACACACTTACAAATAAAAAAACTAAATCAAATAAAGTTAAATAAAATTTAAAAAACAACTTTGACAAAAGGGCACTTTGGGCATCACGGGGAAAAGGGGCAGGTGCTTCAGCCCCCCCGCCACCGCACGTGCCTGGTGGTGAGTCATGTGAGAAGAAAAGCATTTCATATACACTATATTGCCAAAAGTATTCGCTCACCCATCCAAATAATCAGAATCAGGTGTTCCAATCACTTCCATGACCACAGGTGTATAAAATCAAGCACCTAGGCTGCAGACTGCTTTTACAAACATTTGTGAAAGAATGGGTCACTCTCAGGAGCTCAGTGAATTCCAGCGTGGAACTGTGATAGGATGCCACCTGTGCAACAAATCCAGTCGTGACATTTCCTCACTCCTAAATATTCCACAGTCAACTGTCAGCTGTATTTTAAGAAAGTGGAAGTGTGTGGGAACGACAGCAACTCAGCCACGAAGTGGTAGGCCACGTAAACTGACGGAGCAGGGTCAGTGGATGCTGAGGCGCATAGTGGCAAGAGGTCGCCAACTTTCTGCAGAGTCAATCGCTACAGACCTTCAAACTTCATGTGGCCTTCAGATTACCTCAAGAACAGTGCTTCAGCAGAGAGCTTCATGGAATGGGTTTCCATGGCCGAGCAGCTGCATCCAAGCCATACATCACCAAGTGCAATGCAAAGCATGGGATACAGTGGTGTAAAGCACGCTGCCACTGGACTCTAGAGCAGTGGAGACGTGTTCTCTGGAGTGACGAATCATGCTTCTCCATCTGGCAATCTGATGGACGAGTCTGGGTTTGGCAGTTGCCAGGAGAACATTACTTGTCGGACTGCATTGTGCCAAGTGTAAAGTTTGGTGGAGGGGGGATTATGGTGTGGGGTTGTTTTTCAGGAGCTGGGCTTGGCCCCTTAGTTCCAGTGAAAGGAACTCTGAATGCTTCAGCATACCAAGACATTTTGGACAATTCCATGCTCCCAACTTTGTGGGAACAGTTTGGAGCTGGCCCCTTCCTCTTCCAACATGACTGTGCACCAGTGCACAAAGCAAGGTCCATAAAGACATGGATGACAGAGTCTGGTGTGGATGAACTTGACTGGCCTGCACAGAGTCCTGACCTCAACCCGACAGAACACCTTTGGGATGAATTAGAGCGGAGACTGAGAGCCAGGCCTTCTCATCCAACATCAGCGTGTGACCTCACAAATGCGCTTCTGGAAGAATGGTCAAAAATTCCCATAAACACACTCCTAACCCTTGTGGACAGCCTTCCCAGAAGAGTTGAAGCTGTTATAGCTGCAAAGGGTGGACCGACGTCATATTGAACCCTATGGATTAGGAATAGGATGTCACTTACGTTCATATGCGAGTCAAGGCAGGTGAGCGAATACTTTTGGCAATATAGTGTATATCATATATATTCTTGCCTGGATCAACTTGTCAGCGTCCTCATTCTTTTGTTGGAGTTCCACTTCTTGAGCAGCAAGCTTGGCCTTGAGGTCATCCACCTACCAAAGGATGAGACAGTGGAGACCAGAGGGTCAGCAGGATGTGGCTGGCTGATATTACTGTCTAGCTGAAGATCTGGATGACTGAACAGAGAATCATATTCAGTGGACCAATATGAAATAATCTTGCGAAATTACATGTTCTTCAGTGTATTCCTAAGTCAAGTTTAAGGTTGCAGTAGGCAGACATCTACAGAAGCCAAAAAAAACCAAAAAACAAAATCCCACCAAAAACAAAAAATACAGATTTTCCAATTAAAAGTCTTCTGACCCATTGTGCCACACACATCCTGATGTCACTGTGGACTTTGTTACCTTTTAAACAATCTTGTCTGATTAGTATGGAATTTTTGTACAATACAAATGCTGCCCATCCCAGCGCTGATGTAGGCTGTGGTCTTCTTGTTAGATTGTAGTAGTAGTAAGTATAATTTTAAAGTACTGACTCATTACACAAGAGTTACCATTGTATACATATATTTATACAGTATATTTTTACTGTTGAAATATGATGTATTTTAATACTTTAACACATGTTTTCCCACATGTTTGTATCAGCTAGCTGCTTCGTGCCATGGTAAATTACAAGTACAGATGTCCTGTTACCTTCTATCACTTTTTGTAGCATGAGGCTGTTTGCCACTTTCTTTTTCATGTTTTATGGCTTGTAACTCTCTAATACGACCTTCTGCAGATGTTATTAATTGAAAAATGTCTGCATTGTGTTGCTACACATCATAAACCAAACAGGTTACTTTTACAGGGACAACTCAACTACAAGTTAAGAAAATATTTACTTTCTTTCCAAGAGTTAAGGAGAAATAAGGAGATCTATCCCCTTCGGATGTTGGTGACTTTGGTACTAGCATAGAATGAAGACTGGCAGCAGAGAGAAACAGATGGCCTGGCTCCATCCAAAGTTCAAAAATACACTTACATACACCTCTTAAGTTCACTAATTAACAAACTGCTTCACATTTGATTTATCTGTACAAAAACACAAATATGAACAGCTGGTGGTTTGACAGGAAGCTAGGTATAAATAATGAAGTCATCATGGAGTCAGTCTGCTATCACATGAAGAGACAGAAGACACTGAGTCAGCATAAATCCAAAGAAAGTCTTAGAAAAGTTCTACAAGATGCCTGAAACATCTGGTGTTGTTTTAGAGACAAAAAATGCTCACAGCAAATAATTACTCAATATAGGATTCTGATCTTTTCTGCACTATGCACCAGGTTAAATTTGCTCTACCTGGTTGATCCTGCCAGTAGCATATGCTTGTCTCAAAGATGAAGCCATGCAAGTCTAAGTACACACGGCCGGTACAGTGAAACTACGAATGGCTCATTAAATCAGTTATGGTTCCTCCAGAGTAAATTTGCTCTCAGCTCTCGTAGGAGGCGGTCGCACTTTTCCTTGCTCTGCTATCTCTGTTCCTCCCTACCCTCATGTCTCCCTGCTTGCTGCATTTCTTCGTCTTCGTCTCGTCTGTCTGACTTGGAGCGATCGCTTGGCACTGGACCTTCGAAACACCGATCATGGAATTGATTAACTGGTCTCTCAACGCAATTGACAAGATTGTCGCCACAAAGAGCACAGGCCTAGGGGAGCCTACCTGCCCGGATGGGAGTTTCGCCTCTGGTTACGTGATCGACGCCTGGGGCAAGTGGAGGGGATCATGTGCCTGGCACCCCTATCCGTGGAGGATGTGGAAGATGTTTATATATTTGGATTTATGATGACAGGCCTGCTGATAATTGGCTTGTTCACTGGCCTGAGCTTCTGGAAAATCAGGAAGACCGCAGACAGAAACGACGTCCAAACTCCGTGCCTGCCTACCTTGCCCCGTTAGTTCTGTTTTCCCTGGTTTTGTAAGTACATCGTTTGTTGCCTGGTTAAGATTATCCCTGTTTGGTTTTTGTGGTTTAGCTGTAGGCTTTTGTAGGTGTAGTGGGTGTAGCTTATTTTTGTATTAGGTTTGGCTTAGTGCCCCCCCATCCTCCATTGGTTTACTCTTTTCTGTACTGGTTTTTGTTTTGTTTAAATAAAGACCTGTTTCAATTGCCACCTGTCTGCCATATCTGGGCCTGTGTCTGAGTTCTCCGAGGCAAGACACGAAACCCCAAGCCCCACAGTGGTGTATGAATGGGTGAATGAGAAACCCATGGCAAAGTGCTTTGTAGAATCTAGATGAGGTTAGCAAGTGCTATGCAAGTTAACCAAATGCTTTGCATAACACCATATAAAATTTAAAATCTATTAATTACAAGCTTTGTCATTTTCATGTATTTCTATTGTTTTTTACATGGGACAGCGACAGACTACAGAAACGCTGCTCACAAACAGTTCCAACCATGTAACCTTCTGTAAAATCACTATTCCATATTTTCATTTACGAGCTGATTAATGATTGGCCAAATTAGTATGCTGATCTCTGAGGCCCTCTGAAGGTGCTCTATAGGCATTAGCTGCAGATGCTCCAACATGACACTGTTGCAGGTTGTTGATTTGTCTCTGTTTGTAGGTACTGACCAATGCTGACCTGGAGTCCCCCACAGGCCTACAGATGAAATGTTGAACTGTTCCTTTAAGTGAAACATACATAAAATATAAAAGGGCAAATGTACACACCAACAAAAAAGCTTCTCCAGTCTACATAGACGAAGAGAATAACAAATGCAATGACACGAGGAGGCTAGTCAATAGTGCATGGGGTTGGGCTATTGACAATAATTATTTTTTTACTCATTAAATTGTGTAAGCAGCAATCATTTTGTGTATTATGGACACTAATGAATCTATTGCCATCATCTAATTGAATCTGTCAGGCAGCTTTGACATACTGATTATTTGTTTGTGTTGTGCGAATCAACGCTGGATCATATTAACAACACAATCCCTGATCATGCTTGATAGCAATTTAATCTAAACCTCAACATCTTCTCTGTTCCTCAAAGCAATAAATAGGATTCCGTGGCTCAGGAAAATTGAACAAATAAGCTTCACAAAGGAGCCTAAACCTTTGCAGATAACTTTTTGTGCCCTGCAGGATTGTGCTACAGACCATGCATGTGACCTTTAATCCATTGCAAGGAAAAAATCTAAGCCTGTCCAAGTGGATAAAGGGACCAAAAAAATGTGTGGCATGCATATGTGGAAAAAATAATAGCATCAGGATCAAGAGCTGCTATCAGCATGCGCACACACATGCATAGGCCAAGGACGATCATAAAGAAAATTTAAAGCTGTTACAAATTCCTCATAACTGCCTAACAAATAGGGCTCTGTGTTACTGTCCGACTCCATCAAAACGTTGCACTGGGGAAATAAAAACAGACTGTTTTTCATGCTTGTCTTTCAGCTAATTTACAAACAGGAAATCAGGCCGGTGGGAAGACGGTCCTTTTGGGTTGCGACGATTCTATGCGAAAAAAGATGTGGTCGAACATTAGACGAGCGCTGAGTGAGCCATCAACATGATGAATAGGCAGTGGGGTAGACAGGAGGGGGAAGAGTGGAGAAAAGAGACCCACTAATTGGTGGGAGACAAGGGTGATATTCAATACATCTGAGCTGCTTCTGTGTTTATCTGCTGGAAATCCGAGCAGGAAAAACACATTTCTGTGCTCCTGACAGTTTTCATAAAACAACCCACTCTAACTCCCTGCTGCTGGGAATGTAAATGAGAACAATTGTTTCTGAAGGCAATATAAGACTTGATACCAAAGCAAGAGACTCTACCCATTCATCCATGTGTGACGGTTTATGGACTCAAAGAACACATTTGAAATCAACAGATTTTAGTAGTTTGGGATTTCAGTGTTTGGCTTGCATTACCGTGGTGACTAAATATAGCTTCATTCATGCAACAAAGAGACATCTGGCTGTTGGTGCATCTGGGGGTGGGTGGGTGGAGTGTCTAATGTTTCCAGTTATTCTTTTAAGGGAAATCCCTCTGTTTTCGTCTTTCCCAATGCAAAGAGCTGTCGGGATTTAGCTGCTATTGATAAGATTAGGTTAGAGCGATTACATCTAACATCTCCACACTTTCAGTAGGAGCCTTTTAACTGCAAACACTAACTGCTACTGCTATTAATACTATGATTACTCATATTCTGATTGCTATTCCTACTTTCACTTTTTAAATTAATGTATGGTGTTCAGAATGATTACTACTTGAACTATTACTAGCATTGTGCCAGTTTCTGACTACACTACATTTTTTTCTGATAAGACAGTTACAGTGTCAGATTAATTGGCAGCTATAGAGTCACAAATGCTTGTCATGACTTGGTCGAGAGACGTGATAGACTACATTTTGATCCGCAACCAAACATAGAGTATATAACAGAAATGAGTACGTCACATAAATGTCACATGATTTAAAATACTATCACCTTACAGTAATTGTATTACTTTTAAGTTGTAAAGTAGGTATTTACTCATATGTCAAATTAAAAATGAAATATATATATATATATATATATATATATATATATATATATATATATATATATATATATATATATATATATATATATAAAATATATATATATATAATATATATATATATATATATATACTTTTTTTTTTTTTTTTTTGCTTCTTCAGTACTTTGTAGGTCCACATTTTCATGACAGACTCAATTATCCACAGCACAGCAAAGAGAATACCAGTGTTGCGCACATTTCTGGAGCAATTTTCTGCTGTGCTTCACATCAGGACTATGCGTTCACTGGGGCAGTCCTGGTGAGGTTCAAATCAAACACAGTGGACGTCATCTGAGCTGAACAATTTATCTAAGTCTCATCTGACATCTGACCAAATAATGTTCTCCCTGCATCAGGCTTTTTCTGTTCTTTTCTTCATGCAGTTTCATGCCAAGGAGCAGGCAAAGATGGTTTTCTTGAATGCTGCCCAAAGAGGCTGATGTTCTGCAAGGTTCTTTACAATGTCTGTGCTGTTGCAGAAACTCTGATTTCCATTTACAACCCCTGTGCCATGTCTGAAGCACATGTCCATCTATTTTTAAGATTTAGATAATGCAAGTAGTGCACTGTCTGTGGCGTTATTTTAGGAAGACCAGTGTGGCTCTGACTAGTATTACAGCTCATTCTATACTTCTTGATTAATGCTGCAACTGTGTTTCCACTGTTTTATGTTGGTCACTGATCCTCCTGTGTCCTATTCCATCTTTTTGAAGTTTCACAAGTTCTTGTCCATGACCAGCCATGATGCAGATATGCAGATAGACACGATACATAGATGGAAATGTGAGAAAGGTCTGGTGCTTACAGGGCATTTTAAAACCATGTTCTTGCAATTAGGTTATAATACTCTACTTGTCAAAATCAACATATATTTGAAATAGTGTCAGGAAATACAATTCTGAATCATTTGAAATTTATGGGACATTGCACTTACTTCTGCTGGATACTGTACAATAGAAATCACATGTGCGTTGCACCAAGGGGATAGTATGGTTACAGTGTGTGTGTTTCAGATATTCGGGGGGGGGGGGGGGGGGGGGTCTGGAGTCTATCCCAGCTGACTCGGACGAAGGCAGGGGACGCCCTAGACAGGTCGCCAGTCTGTCGCAGGGCTACATACAAAGACAAACAATCACTCTCACATTCACACCTACAGGCAATTTAGAATGATCAATTAACCTCAGCATATTTTTGGACTGTGGGAGGAAGCCGGAGTACCCGGAGAAAACCCACGCATGCACAGGGAGAACATGCAAACTCCATGCAGAAAGATCCCGGGAAAGCCGGGACGCGAACCAGGGATCTTCTTGCTGCAAGGCGGAAGTGCTAACCACTACCCCACTGTGCAGCCCCCAGCCCGAGTTGTCATGTTATTTTCTATCTACTGAGCCTGTGCCATTTGGAGGGAAGTAAAATGCAGTATATCTTGTTACTGGAAGTAGTTTGCACTGTTCAAACATACAAACGTTACCTTACCACAGGTATTTGTTTCAAAAGCTTTATGTCGTGAAAAACTGAGATTTGGAAATGTGTTTCTTGTGCCTTGTCATTTTGTAAAGATGTCATTTATTTTTGCTATTTTTTTATTTTATTATTTGGAAATACCAGAATTTGCACATTATTTTACATTTTTGACTGATCATATCATTACAAAATAATTTATCAGACATTACAATCAAACAGTTATTCAGTACTTGAGTAGTCTTTTCACCAAATGTTTTTTTTACTCTTACTTGAGTACTTTTTTGGATGACTACTTTTTATTTCTACTTGAGTGATATTATTTTGAAGTAACGTTACTCTTGCTTGAGTACAATTTTTGGCTACTTTACCCACCTCTGTCATAATGCTACTTTACTACTGCATATTACAATAACTGCTATTACTACTACTGCTAGCACTATTAAAACTTCTACTACACATAGTATTACTTCCTCCTATTACTCCTATTACAAACTAGTACTACAACTGCTACTATAATTATAATTATTACTAGTACTACTAATAACGTTCTACATTACATTCTGCATTTACTATTTTCACTAGTTGTACTAGTGTTACTTATTCTGCCACCAGTATAAAACCTACTACAAATATTTATACTCCTGCTACTGCTGCAATACACACAAATATCAGTTCTCAAACCAACATAAACATAAATAACAGTACTTATAATAGGGCAGCCATCAGTGCGGATGCACTAACAAACACAGGCTGCATTAACGGTGGTTTGCTGCTTTAAAGAGCAATATATATAAATATATATATATATAGATGAGTGTGTGTGTGTGTGTCTCTGTATGCTTGTGTGTCTGTGTGTTGGCTGGTTTCTACAGTAAACGGGAGTTGAGAAACAAAAACACGGGACACTGTGGCTTTCAACACTGACGTCACTGATGTGTATGGGGTGTTTATGCATGTGTGATTTTGTGCGGGTGGGAATGTGTGGGCCTGTTTATGCAAAGCAGTGGAGCTGCATGTTGAGAGTGAAATTGTACGTGTGTGTGCGTGTGGTTTTACATTCACTCACACAGTATAGCAGACCCACTATAATTAGGGGCGCTTCGCACACAGATTCCATGCTGCATTATTCATATAGGTCTCTTCTGTAAAGGTGTAGCGATGCTAAACATTTGAATAAATGGATCCAGGAGTAGATATTAAAGAGGGAGACATTAAATGATGCAAATAATCATATCAGAGAACAAATGCACAAATATCAGCCAGGTATTTTTCTGCTCAATGTATAACTTAGTAAGGGTAACCATCTGTGCGTGGCATACAAAAAGTATGTACTACGTGGGATATTGCAATCTACCACTACTTTTACTAATACTATTACTACAACTGCTTCTACTATTATTACTACACCTTCTAGAGCTATTATTACCACAACTACTACTGTTGCCTTTGCTTCTACTACAGTATTACTAATATCTAAAACTTCTACTACAATATATACTATATAATATCATAGCACTACAACTGATTTGACTAACGTTATTACTATTATTGCTACTGAACTGCTGCTACATTTCAGTGTTTCTCTCTGTGCAATATTACTGCTACATTTTCATTGCGCAATAAATGTGTGCGGATATGTATGTATGCAGGTGCGTATATATATATGTATATATATTTATGTTCTAAATGTTTTTTACACTCTATTTTGAAAAATTTTTGTTTTTGTTTCTTACCAGTCTGATGGCAAGTTTTTGCATCACAATTCCCTTCATAATGTTCACCAGATAGTGTATGTTCTATTTGACAATAAAAGTGGCTATTCTATTCTATTCTTACTATAGCGCCTCCATGATCACTGCTGTATTCCTAATGTTACTACAGGCATAATTGCTACTACTTCTACTAACACTAATACTGCTACTGCTACCACCAAAAGTATGAAAGCAGTGGTCACTCCACACAGACGTGCTTGTCTGTGTAAAATAAAGCAAAGTTAGTGGGTGGTCTGCTGTTGCTGGTGAGCTAACTGTTTGTAGGTCTGACTAGTTCTACTCAGGAATGCTCTCAATGGTCCTCTCAGTTTCTCTCTTAGTAGCAGTAGCGCTTTGGCCACTTCTGCAGACATGATAGGTCAAGTTCTGTGACTGAATGTCCGATGTTTCAGAAACGAAAAAAAATCACAAAACACCTTTCACGTTTTGCCTCATTCCCTTTGGTCTACAATTTCACAGCTACTACAAAATTAATTGTATATTAAAACACAACTTTAGGGTGAGGAAGACATTCAAGTTAAATTCTAATGATAATGACAAAACATGAATAGGAGCTGAGAATTCTTTCTTTGAGTTTAAAATACCTGCTGCATCACACAGCAGCAAGACCCATGTGAGTGTCTCCAAAGAAAGAGAGCACATTTGGAACACCAGAAGCAGCTTCATTCATTTCTTATAGTTAACATATTGTAAGTTATCTCCTGACATGGAGAAGGATCAATCAGCATCTGATGGTAAAGGACACCCTGTACTTCTCTTCACCTTAGACAGATGAGCTGACACACACCGTAACAGCTGATCAACTACAGCTAAATCATTTGTTAAGTAGCTGAATCCTGAAATCCATCACAACAGGATTAATTTACTGTAAAAGCCTGATCTGTGCAATCAAGCATTTTTCTATCATATCCATTTTTTTTTTACTATTAGGGACATTTTCCCTTTTCACAGCAAAATATTTGCAGTAGTGACTTTAATGTGCAGTTAAGACTCTGGGTTACTTATCAGCAGCCTCTTGACTTTATATCCATTGGAGCCTTACCATGGCTGACTATGCATTACGACTCCAACTTCCTACATGCTGGGACATATGGACAAAATAATGTCACATTAGTGTAATACATTCATGACAAATAACTGGCCTAGTAGCAATGAAAATACATTTAATTGCATTATAAGTTGCTGTAGTTTGCTAAATTATCATCACACGTGGACAGAATTTTTAATGAAATCATAAATAAGCTAAATATATGGCCTGTAGGTAAATTTCCCCTGCTTAAATACTCCACAGCTTCTCTTCTTCTGGGCAACTTTGAACGATGGTAATCCTAGTAATCAAACTGTTAACTGTACCTGCATCAGTCTGTGCACATCAGATAATTAGCAACACCAACTACAGAATAAGAAAACAAGAATTATGCAATTTCGTAACTTCTTACTTTCATAGTTTTCAAATTGCCTCAACACCACAACAATGTGATAGAATTCCTGATATTCACCTCCAGCTTAAGATTTTAGCCAGCCCTATGGAGAATTGCTGGAGACATTACTGCTCTGTTCAGTTTACTTATTTCTGGTATATTGCTCACCATAGTACAACATTCTTCATAAATAGCTATTTTAAAAAGGTGCCTAATCTAACAAGCTTGCTAACGGTCAATGGGCAGTTTATTTAAAAGTTGTGCTTGTACCACTGACTCTTGCCTCAAAATTGTCTGCAAACTATTGTTTGTGGAGCAGTTTATACTGTGAGAAGGCTTCCTCCATTCTAGACTTCCCCGCTGTGAAAGGTCCGCACTAGCATGACAGCTTGATGATGGTCATTAGAATGAATTCAAAGTTTTCCAAAGTTTACCACCAAGGGAAACAATACTACATAGTAATTTCACCAGCTTGACTGGATCCTCTGATTGTGAGGATTCCACTGGAACAAACTGTGTCCATTTTACTACTACCACCACTGCAAAATAATAATACAATACATAAGGAAAAAAACACTGCCAATACAAAATATGATGAGAAAAACAAATTTAAAAAAAAAAGATGAAAAAGAATGTTTAGAGGCAGAGAAATGTAAAAAAAGAAAAAAAATAAAACAGCCAAATATAATCCTACAAAACCCACAGGGAAAAAAAAGATAAAAGACTTAAAAGGGCATGTTAAAATAGTAACATACAAGCTGGTGGTAATAGTGAAGTATTATGTAAACAAAATATCAATTAGTCAGTCTGAACAGAGATTGTATTCAAGACATCCTATAGACTAGAAGATTGTTGCAACCAGCACAAAAAAAAAAAAAAATCCCTCCATGATTTTAACCTGGACTCTGGAAAAAAAAACTAAAAAGGCTAACCCAGCAGATCTTAGAGGCCTTCTGACGAGTAGAGTTCTTTGATGAAATCTGGTGTCTGGTTATGTAGAGTCTTAAATGTGAAAAAAAGAGATTTTGACATGGATTGTCAAAGAAGCTCACAAGTGCAAAGATGATCTGGGTGATGTGGGAGCATCTGGTCTTTGTCAGAACTCAGACTGCATGATTCTGCACAAACTCAAGCTGAGCTACGGCTCGAGCACGAAGACAGTGAAACAAGGCATTAGAACAGGCAAAGAATATGAAACATTGTTGAGAAATAATAAAATACATTAAAACTGTAATATAAATTATAATAAATAATGCATTCTATAGGGTAAAGTCTTCCAAGACAAGAGGCTGACCATTAGATAAAGACTTGATTTGTTCTGTAAAACCTTCTCTACCGCAGTGGTTCTCAACTTCAGTGCTTGATATTGTTTTCCATTCCAGCCATTTATACTGATAATAAATAGCTGTGCACTGACAGCTGAATGGCATTAAGAGGTGTCAAACGAAACCAACAGTTCCTTAGTTTAGATAGAACCAAAGCATGACTAAATTAAAAGCAATGTTCAGATATTTTAATTCTCATAATTGAAAGTGCTTAAATTTGCAATCTCCATGTCCATTGCAGAGACTGGGAAAATGTGGTTAGGTGGCATGCTGCTCCAGAATTTATTGCTGTTAACAGAAATTGTTAATTCAACCGTACAATTTCTGTGTTTTCTTAAAGTCAAACTTCAGACAAGCTTTCTGGGCCTTTTACACTCCATGGAAGATGAAAATATTTTCAAAACTTCATACTACTCCCTCTGAAATGCAGTTGTCAAGTCTCTACAACCCTCTAAATCTTTAAACTACAAAGCTAGCATTGTCAGAATAAGTAAAATTTTGAAAATAAGATCCAGTTTGAAATATACTGACATTTTCTATTAAAGACAAGCCTTATTTTTTTCTTAAGAGTGTGAAGACTAAGCAAGGGGATTGAGGATGTTACATGGAGGTGTTTGAAAAGAGAGAGATGTGACTCAGAGGTACTCTATAAGGTGAACTGGACAGTTTCATGCCACTGTCATAGAAGCAGCGTTGAGTTTGTTACTCCCTTTTAAGATATAGGGCAATATAGACACAATAGGATTGCTGCCACAACTTTTACAAAAAGCTGATCAGGGTGCTCATTTAGACATGAAGCTGATACATTCAGATGCTGCCAGATTAACGTGAACTTTACATCTCTCGTCTCCCAATTACCACAATTTGTGTCAACATGGCACCTATTCCCTTAGTCAATAAAATATGAACACAAAGACATGGTACACATATTTTGAGATTCAGTCTGACATAGAGGATATCATTAACTCTAATGTCTGCCTGTAAAAAAATAGAAAATAACAGTATTTCTGAGCTTTTTGGCAGTATCATGGTAATCCAATAATCCAGTTGTCGAAGTCCATGTTCACACAGCAAACAGGACACGCTAACAGCTAATTTAGTATGCACTACACATATACAACACCAGTCACATGGCTGGTCCACAGGATCTGATCCAACAAAAGAGCTGCTGTAGCACAAAATGCTAAAAATTTTAATGCTGCCATGATAAAAAAAAAAAAAAAAAAAAAAAAGCATCTGTGGGAAAAACAATGTGATCCTTGGAGGTCCCACTTCGCAAATTCTAGCACTTAATGGACCTCTGTCCATTTTGACTAAACAATACAGACACAAAGTTCATTTTGTAGCTGTTTTCAAATCAGATTTTAAAGAGGTTTTTCAAATTCCTTCAAGCTCGGTGCCCAATTTAATTACAGGTACTGAACAAGTGGCAAGATCAATTTTCTGAACTGGTGGTTTCAATGTCAAGATCAAATTTTTGCCCTCGACCTTTAGGCCAACATGGAAGAGAAGTCCTTAAATTGTTAAGAGAAATCATAAATCGCTTCTTCAACAATTCCATGGCAAACTCCCTCTGCTGATGAAGATATAGCATTAAAAAAAAGCTCCAGAATCACAACTAAATAAGCCTTGTGGTTATTATTATTTATAAGCTCTACTGTGAGGAGATTTAAGAAGTGGCCCAGTACAGTTTTCCTGGATATGATAAAGAAGTTGTGTATGCGAATGTTGTTATGGGGACTTAAACTATATTAGAGAATGTTTTGAATAAAAATTGGGGGAAAAGAAAAACACAGTTTTACATGAATGCTTAAAAATTCCCTGCAGGCACTTGTTAAGACGTATAAAAATATTTTACTTTAAATAATAATTTGTGTCTGATATGATTTTTCCAAAAATAAAGTTCAATTACCTGGTTAGAATTTCTTTGAATGGCATCTGTGCCTCCTCCTTGCATGAATGTGGGAATATTTTTCATTTCAAAAATTTAATTGCTCGATGCAAGATGTCTACAATATCACTGAAAGACTTTTCTCAGTGTTTGTGTAATGCAGGTTCAAGCATCCACGTTGCACTTTTGAAAGGTGCTTATTCGGTAGTATTAGTTGTGATGCCACAAATCCAGCTCGTGTTTACATACCTTCAAATCAGATTTTAGTTGAGTTCAGATAAACTTCACTTTGACATAATTTGAAAAACAGCCTTATAATGTCAAACTGTGACTGAACTGATCAAAATGCATTTTGGAGCCAAGTGGGACTGTAACCTCAGTACCTGAGCAGAGGTGCTGTTGAGCTTCTGCAAGCCGTTCTCCAGGCGCTCCATCTTGGTGGTGAGGTCTTTGCTTTTCTGGCTCAGCAGACTGCGATACAGCTTGATCTGCTCCAGAAAAGACTTGGGTGTGGTGTAGTTGTAGCACCGCTCATTGTTCAGGTACTCCTTGGACGTTAGATTGACACTCATGTGGATATAAGCCATGAATTTACTGACTGACTCCTTCACTTGGGGCTGCAAGAATTACAAGTCACAGAATTGATTACTTCATATTCAAAACAGATGATGGTGCAGATTTAACTGCAGACAAATATTTCCTGAGGCTCAGGCTTCAAATTTAATTTTCAGGGCCTCTGGTCTGCGTTTTAAATTAATATCACATTGGTTGTGTCACAGTGGCTGACATTTAAAATTATATTTTCAGAGTGTGAACATCATTTTTGTGGGTGGCTTCATTCCTGTGTGTATATATATATTAAAGGATGAGCTTGTTCTCACGTCGATGTTGTCCACCTCCTGGAGAAACCTGAAGCTGACTGACTCCAGCGCCTCCTGTGGCCATTCATGGAACCAATCGATGGCTGTGCAGCTGACCACTGCGGGGAACTTCCTGTTGCGAACTCTCAGTTTACTGCCCACTGGAGAGAAACACAGGGCCACCTGCAATACATGAACAGACATCTAGAAAGTTCAAAAGAAACTAAATGTGAAGTCAGATGCAGTTCTGATGCCGATCATAGTCATTTTCTTTCTTCTGCGAGTACAACTGAAGTTACCATCAGACTGACAAAGGAAAGGCAGGGAACTCCTGCTCTGATTAGCCCCTCGTCCTGGTCAAGATGAGGAATGGAGAACTGTGAATTAATTATCTGCAGCTACATCATTAAGCAAATAAAGCTTCCAGCAAGCACGCAAATTAAAGCAGTGTGTTGGGCTGGGGAATACGTCAGACTGATTTTCACTGTTGGAGACTAACAGCTGGCTTGTTGAGGAGCTCAGCCAGACGCTTGATACCATTAGAGTGAAGAAACAAACATGCAGAAGTCACACCCAAAGACACTTCTTCAGGTAATTTATTCTGGAAAAATATGACCCTGCAAACTTATCTCACGCTGTCTGTGACAATTCATTTACACAGTGAAGATTCAGGAGGAACACTTTCACTACATTTAATGGAAAGTATATTATAAGGTTACATCTTTCAACTTATTAAACACAAATTTCAAAAAGTTTGTCTAAACCACTGGTTCTCAACTTGTGTTTTTTATCTTGTGATCCATTATTACAAAGCTATACAGTACAATGCAGCGTCATCCGGGCCATAGTAATCCTAACACAACTGGACTTCTCTTTTAGTTTTTTGGTTTCTGAAGATGCTTTACCTCTCATCCAAGAGGCTTATCTAACCCTAACTGACGCATAGGGAGTCCCAGATACATACTGTCACCCCACAAATTCACATGCCTCAAGCTGGAATTGGTAGCAACACTGGTTAGTTTCATAACTAACTAGATTTAGAGATGGCTGTCTCTAAACAGAGGGAGGGATGTACAACACCAATATCAGAGAAGTATAATGCAGTCCTGACATCTCTCCCCAGAAAGTACTACCCTCTTGAGTCATCCCTGACCTGGCAGTTTCAAAACCATTCATGCCTCCAGGCATGTGAGTCTGGGGTCTCGCATGCGTGACTAACTGTGGCATTTTTGGGTGACAATATATATCTAGTAAGAACTGAGGAACTCCTCTTGGAGAAAAGGTGAAACATCCTCTAGAACCAGAAAAAACAAACAAAAAAACAAAAAACAAAGAGAAGTCAAGTTGCCTTTTACTGAAGCTCTTAGAACCACTAGTGAGAGTATACAAGTATCCATGTAAAGACTATTTTACCCACCACTCTAACCTGGTATAACACACACCTTAGCTTCTTTATTCTCCACTTACCAATAAGCAATTTTAATAAACCAAATACATTTTGGAATATCACATTTAAGTGATAACTGAAACTTCAGATTTTTATTCACGGAGTGCTCTGAACATGGCAGTGACACATTATATATTGAGCCCTATGCAGCTTTCCTGGCAATGATGGGTCCTGTGATACTGTGTCTACACACACATTGTTTCTCAAAGGTGAAAAACAAGGTTCAAGTAGTTGCATATTTCTCATGTACTGGTGCCCCTCAGGTGCATTTCTGCACTTAGGTACATTTCCATGTATAGTGTCATATCAAAGTCGTTTATGGATGCATATAACAGTCCCTCCAGGATTTCGTGGGCATTTTTTCAGATTGTTGTGGCCGAAAATGTCTGAATTCTCAGCAGCTTTTATCTATATGTCAAATTTTAAAATTTTATTCATTTTATAAATTTTAAATTATCAACACGTATATGTTTATTCATTGATTCAACTGTCAACCAAAATTAATTTAAATTGAAAAAAATTACTTTTTGTGTCAAATATTGCTATTTGACAAAAATTAGAGTAATTTTGATTAATTAATTACAAAGTCTGCAATTAATTAGATTAATTCTTTTCATCGTGTCCCACCACTATTTTTTTTTTTTTTTTTGTATTCCACCACAATATTGCATGGGTGTAAAACAGTTTACTTCCGCTTTGGCGAAGAACATCAGGGAATTAATTGTTTTGCAGTATTTTTTGTTGATAAATGAGAGACATTAGAATGGGACATGTCTGCATCTTCAAACCAAAAACAAGGAAGGGAATTCAGTGACATACGTGCATTACGTTTGCACTGGGGACTGCAACGATTGATGGAACTAATGGAAGTGCTGGCCAAAATTGCGGAAAAGTTGCAGTGATTGGACATAATTGCAAGGTTGCACTGAATTCGTGGAGTTTGGTTGAATTCGCGTCAATTTGCTAGACAGAGGTGGCTATGTATGTGGGCAGTAAATTTTTTAATAACCTCATCTTCATAGGGAAACAGTCTGATTAACTTTACCAAATTGTGGTAAATCTCATCTGAAGTCCGTGAAGCAGGAGAGGGAGTGCTGTGATTTTCCTTTCATTAAAATGGTACACTGCTCCCGAAGCAGAGGCAGACTAATGATAATGTAGCATACTGCAAACAGTAAATGACAGGAGTAAAGTGCAGCCACAAAGTATCTGTTAAAACACTCATAATGCACGTACTGCTGTAGTGTTTGCAATGTGCCTATAAAACAGCTCTGAGCAAAAGCATATTGCAGAGTGGTTACTGAACAGCTTCTTGCTTATAGATGCTCTGACTCTGACATGTTTTCAGAGGATTTTTGACTTGACTGAAGTACTGAGTCTACTAATATATTAATTGATTGACACAAAAATAATGTGCAATTTTTTGGATAATGTAATAATAATAATAATAATAATAATAGTAATAATAATAATAATAATAATAATAATAATACATTTTATTTGAAGGCAGCTTTCTTGGGACTCAAGGACACCGTACAAACAAACATTTCCATATACACAATACACATTGAAAACAATAAAAAAAAAAAAAAACAGACGAGGCAGTTGGCATCAGATGGAATATGCAGTTGTGTAACAGATGTGTTTTGAGTTGTGATTTGAAATGGAGGAATGAGTCCATATTTCTCAGTTGGGGTGGCAATGAATTCCAGATGAATGCACTGCTCCCCATGGTGGTGAGACAGGCGGAGGGGAGAGACGGGTGAATAGAGGAGGATGACCTGAGGGAGTGGGACGGTGTAGGGACATGGAGGAGGTCGGACAGATACTGGGGGCGAGGTTGTGGATGGCTTTGAATGTTAACAGGAGGATTTTGTATTGGATGCGGAACTGAACCAGGAACCAGTGGAGCTGTTGAATTACAGGAGTGATGTGATGGAGGATGGAGGGGGTTCAAGTGATGATGTGTGCAGCTGAAGTCTAGACCAGTTGAAGCTTATGGAGGGATTTGTGAGGGAGGCTGAAGAGAAGTGAGTGACAGTACTCCAGACAGAAAGTGACGAGGCTGTGGACAAAGATGGTGGCGATGTGGAGGGTGAGGGAGGGGTGGAGACGATTGATGTTTCGTAGGTCAAAGTAGGCAGACCGGGTGATGTTATTGATGTGATATTGAAAAGCTGTCAAGGATGACACCCAGACTCTTAATCTAGGAGAGGGTGAAACAGAGGAGTTATCAATGTTGATAGAAAAGCTGTTGGTTTTGGATAAAGTGGATTTGGTGCCGATGAGGAGAACCTCAGTTTTATTACAGTTTATTACAGTTGAATCGGGTTTTTATTTCAGTAATGCAATCAGTGAGGAGGTGGGTGGGAGAGTGGATGAGAGTTTACTGGTGAGGTAGAGCTGGCTGTCATCTGCATAGCAGTGGAAATGAATGTTAAATTTGCGGAAGATATTGCCGAGGGGAATGAGGTAAATGATGAAGAGGAGGGGACCCAGGACAGAGCCCTGGGGCACACCTGTGGTGATGAAGGAGGGGACGGATTTAAAGGACTTGAATTGAGTGAACTGAGTGCGGCCAGAGAGGTAGGAAATGAACCAGTTTAATGGTGTAAAGACTGGAATATACTTTCCGCATGACCGAGCCGCGCGGAAATCAGCCGCACAGAAATCCACGCGACAGAACATGTGTGCATTTATATTCTGTGCGGCGTCTGCTCCCAAACTGCAAGGGGCCATGTATCGCAAACACACGTCTACCTGGTCTACTCTAGTAACAAACTAGAGAAGAAGAAGTCTGCTTCCAAACTGCAGGGGGCAGTGTATCTCAAACACACGTCTACCTGATCTACTCTGGTACTAAACTAGAGAAGAAGAAATTTGCCATTGTTTACACCACTAACAACATGGCATTTTACCGAATAAAAACATTTCAGAAGTTAGTTTTAATTTCACACCATGAATTGTTCATAACCCAGTTACCATGGTGAGCTCTGTGTGATGAATCGTAAGTGCATGTATTTCTAGACTTCAGCTATGAGTAGGTCCTGGCCCTCTGCCATGTTTTTCCATGCGACTCCGTCCGCCTTGTTTAGAAAAATGTCGAGGTGCGTGGAGCGGAAATTTTCCGCATGGAAAGGCCGCTCGAGGAGGCGTGGGTGCAAAAATGACATAATTTTTCCGCACGGAGCCGCACAGACCTCGTGGACGCGGCAAGCATAAAACAAGCTTAAGTGATGCCAAAAGAAGAGAGTCTGTTGAGGAGGGTGGTGTGACAGATGGTATTAAAGATCGCACTTAGATCAGGGAGGATCAGGATGGTGAGGAGTCCAGAATCAGTTGCCATGCGGAGATCACTGGTCATTGATTTTGATAAATGCTGTTTCTGTGCTATGAAGTGGATGGAAAGCAGACTGGAACTGTTCATACAGATTATTGCGGGATAGGTGACAGCGGAGTTGGGAGGCAACTGTTTTTTCCAGGATTTTGGAGATGAACGGTAGATTCGAGATAGGACGGTAGTTCTTGAAGTTGGAGTGGTCTGCACCAGGTGTTTTCAAAATTGGGATGATGGCAACAGTTTTGAAGGATGTCGGAATAGTTCCAGTGGTGAGAGAGGAGTTTATGGTGGCAGAGATGAGGGGAACCAGAGAGGGGAGGCAGGCTTTGACCACTTGTGTAGGGAGAGAGTCCAGTTGACAGGTGGATGGCTTGGATTTCTGTATGAGTTCTGTGATTTCTGAGAGAGTGGGGAGCTGGAAGGAGCAGAATGAGTGTGTGGATGGGTAAAAGTCAGCTGAGATGCTGAAGTGAGGGTTTGAACCAAAGTACTGGTGGATTTTCAGATTTTTTGCAGTGATAAAGGACATAATGGAGTTGCAGAAGGAGGTTGTGTACAAGTGAAGGGGGAGAGAGTCCTGGGGTTGAGTGTTAGTGTTAAGCAGGGAGAACAGCGACTTCGTGTTTACTGGGGTAGTATTGTGTTTTGGTGCTGGCAATGGAGTCCTTATAATGTAGGACGTGGTTATTGTATATTTCTTTGTGAATATTGAGACCAGTTTTTCTGTATAGCCGCTCAAGTTGCCGACATTTGGCTTTCATGAGCCAAAGATCAGGGGTGAACCAAGGGGCGGAGATGGAGAAAGAAACAGATTTGGTTTTTAACAGAGCAGAAGAATTAAGAATATTATGGAGTCCAGTGTTGTAATGAGAAAACAGTTCATCAGGGGTGGATAGATTGTGGAAGCCAAGGAGGCATTTGATACTTGAAGTAAGAGTGGCTGGGTTAATATTCTTAGTATTGCGGAATGAGATGAGACGTGGTGTCTTAGTGATGGAAAGAGTGAGTTTCACTGTAAATGAGAGGAGAAAGTGGTCAGTTAATGGGGCGTTCATCGGCTGAAAAGTCCAGAGGGGTGACACCAGAGCAACAGATTAAGACCAGAATATGTCCTTTGAAGTGTGGGGGAATAGTGGTCTGCTGCTGAAATCCAAAACTCTCTAAACAGGATGTGAAGTCTTTGGTAAGGAGGAGATTGGCATTGTCCATGTGGATATTCAAATCGCCCAGCAGTATTATGTTTGGTGAGATAGAGGATAGATGGGTGAGGAAAGCAGCAAAATCATTTAAAAAGTCACTATTCAGTTTAGGGGGACGGTAAACCGTAGCAATGATGGTCGGAGTGGGACCAGATAACTCTCAGAAGGTGGATTGAATGAGCTGGAGACGGGCACAGACACTGGCGAGACTTTCCACTTCTCACAGTGAATTATCATGAGGCCTCTGCTGCGACCGGAGCCACGGGGTTGACAGGTGCAACCAAGCCCAGGAGGAGTGGATTCATTCAGCTGTGAAAAGTCATTGGGCTGTTGCCATGTCTTGGTTAAACAAAGAAAGGCTATCTTATGGTCAGTGATGAGGTCCTAAATGAGATGTCCTTTGCTTGCCAGTGAGTGGATGTTGAGCAGAGCGAAGTTGAGTGAGGTGTTGTCACAGCTGGTGGTGGTGCTAGCCGACCAAGCTAGGTGGGCTAACATGCTGTGGTTGACAACCCGGCTGGTGGAGCGTGAAGGGCATCGAGAGCTGGACCGGATGAATTTTATTGCTGTTGAGCTGCTTTGGTGGAAATTCCACCGGGACCCTCGCTGGATGTATCTCCAATGGAAGGTGATGTCCGGGCTGAAATGAGGAGCTGCTGGTGAAGGTCCAGGCAGGTGATAACACAGCTGGAGCAGTTCAGCAGACGAGTGCTTGAGCAAACCCGTCACTGGCAGGTGAACAGGCAGTAGGAAAAGCCAGACACATACGGACCAGACGTATGTCCTATTGGCCCACATTGTGGAGGAGTAATCAGGTAGCGTCAACGCCCAGGTAAAAATGCCAAGTGAGGCTCAAGCCGGGACTGGACAGAGCTAATGCTGGTTATAAACTCCTCAGATGGTGGTGCCGGCAAATCATAAAAATATTCCAACTGAGGACAATTGCAGGGTCCAATAAGGTCATAAAACCATAAAAAGTCTCTAAAAAGTTAAAAAGTTAGTGACGAGCAGTGGCAGCAAGTTGCGCCAGCATTCACTCGTCAGATATCTTGATAATGTACGTCTTTTTTGAAAGCAAGGATGCCAACAATATACTCTGCCCAACATCTTAAATGTGAATATGTGTTGGTGTCCAAATATGTAGTAATAAAAGAAATATCTGTGTTGTGATCAGAAAAACAAACAAACAAAAACCCTTCTGTTTAAAGATTTGGAAAGTAAATCTTCTGAACTTGAAGAGGATTAAGAATTGCTACTTTAAAGAGTAAAAATAACAATACATTTACTTCAAATAAAGCTATTTAGGGTCATGTGATGGTGGCAAGGTGATCACAGCGTTTTGGTCTGAGCTCCGCGCCGCTTGGCTGTATAAACTCATTTATCCTGTTTTCAACCATACATGGGAGCTATTTTTCTTTTGAGTGTTGCATGTTATGTCCTTAGAACACTTTTGGCCGCAGTCCTTCGATAACATGGGAAGAACCCAAGCGAACAAAGACAAGAAGGACGTGCTCTCTGAACCCGAAGAGGGCTCTCAAGATGGTGACTAGGTCGATTATGATATCTCCGATGGACTGGACCTAGCTCTCACTAAGGCTCTCAGTCTCATGACGGCTAACATTATAAAAGTGATTGATGAAAAACTTAGCCCTCTGGCTTTGACTATTAATAAACATGCTGCAGAGCTCCAGTCTGCTGGTAACCAGCTTGACAAAGCAGAGGCTAGCCAGCTAGCTGTCGAAAATACCACCACCGTACACGAGCCCTGGATTGCTGAGCTGGAAAAGCAGTTCAGTGCTTTGACAGAGTGTTTGGACATGGTGGAGAACTACAACAGACGCTTAAATATTCAGGTCATCGGCCTGGCAGAAGACACAGACAAGGGGCAACCGGCGGATTTCTTTGAGACGTGGCTGCCCCATGTCCTCCAGCTGACCACAAAAGCTGGGCGTATTAAGCTCGAAAGAGCACACCGCTCCCTCACACGTAAACCAGAACCGAGATCGCTGCTACTGTGGTTCCACACATTCCGAGACAAACAGAGGGTGATGGAGGCGGCGCGCAAAGCCAATCAAGATGGCGGTTTAATCTACAACGGATCCAGGCTGTCATTCTTCAGTGATTTCTCCTCGGCTGTGATGAAGAGACGCAAGGCATACGATGCAGTGAAACAGCGGCTGTGAGAGCGTGGGATACCTTATGCCCAGCTATTTCCCGCTACTCTGCAAGTGACCCACGGAGACTCCAGAAAGAGATCCAGTCCAGTCCAGTTTCTTGTTTAAGTGAACACCCAGGTGCCTGTAAGAGTCCACAATCTCAATGTCCATTCCCTGGATGTTCACTGATGAAGGAGAAGTGTGTCTGTTCCTGCTAAAGTCCACCACCAGCTACTTGGTTTTCACTGCATTGATCTGGAAGCAGTTCAGCAGGCACCAGTCCACAAAGTCCCGGTTAAGTTCTCTGTACTCCTCCTCATCTCCATCCGTGATGAGACTGACGATGGCGGAGTCATCAGAGAACTTCTGAAGATGGCAGTTTGTGGTGTGATGAGAAAAGTCTGCAGTGTAGAGGGTGAAAAGAAAAGGGGCAAGGACAGTCCCCCTGAAGCGATCACGATAACTTGAAAATTCCCTCGGCAGGTAGTATGGTCTCATGCTAACAGCTAACATTTCAATGTCCCTGCTGCAAAGTTTTTGTTTGTTAGTGATATGTCTAGGGTTACACCATCTATCATTAACAAACACAGCCAGTCCCTCTCCTTTCCTCTTACCGCTTTCCTTCGTCCAGTCTGCTCGCAGCAACTGAAAGCCGTCCAACGCAGCATTAGAGTCTGTTTTTACATCCGCTAGCCAGGTCTCCGTTAATAGCATGATGCTACACTGCCGGTATTCCCGCTGGTGTCGTGGTAGCGCCATAAGCTCATCCATCTTGTTGCCGATGGATCTTACGTTCCCAGTGATGAGGAAGGGTTTGTACCGTCTCCTCCTGTTGCGGCGTTGGGTCCCCGCACGGCTTCCCCTTCTCCTACTCTTAAGCTCGCAGGGGACATCAGGCCTCTCACCGGTTAGCCTCGCAGTGCTACAGAGGTAACAGCTGGTCTCTAGAGTAAACAACAGGGTCACCGCTGCACCCTGGGTCTTCTATCACTGATGCAGACAGTAGATTCAAAAATAGAAGAAAATTCAAAGCAAACTCTGCTAATTTTGTGTCCATTATTGACAATAATTACTAGTGCAACTTCACCAAAAAAAAACAAAACAGGAGAAAGCAAGAGGAAAAAGAAAATGAGCAGAAAAGAATACTTGACGAGTGAGAGCTGCTGTAACTAGCTGCCACTAGAGCGGTGCCATTTTAGAAGTATATGTAGAAGCAATAAGTATAATTTACATTATTTTATTCTACTCTGTATAAGTCCGAACAGCCTGACGATGCCCTAGCCCTCATGCAAGAATTTTTCTTAGATATGGGCCTCCCTCAAGTTACAGAGGACCAAAAATTGCAACTAAATGTTCCGATCACAAAAGAAGAAGCTCTGCTTGCCCTGAAGTCTGTGCCACCTGGTAAGGCCCCAGGACCAGATGGTTTTGGATGTGAGTTTTATGAGGAGTTTAGCTTTAGCCTCCTGGATCCTCTTTTAGCTATGTTTAACCATTCATTTCAAAGTGGAATTTTACCCCAGTCACTTAGAGAGGCCAACATCTCCCTTATTCTTAAAAGGGGAAAGTGCCCTGACAGCTGCACCTCCTACCGACCAATAGCTTTACTTAATGCCGATCAGAAACTGCCTTCCAAAATATTTGCTATGCGACTGGATAAAGTGTTACCTCACATTATTAAGGAGGACCAAACTGGCTTTATTAAGTATCGGCACTCTTATGACAACATCAGGTATCACAGAGTTCCAAGGACCCAGCCCTGGTACTTCCCTTGATGCAGAGAAGGCTTTTGACCGGGTCGAGTGGTCATATCTACACTATGCTCTGGAACAATTTGGCCTGGCTGGTAATTTTGCAAATTGGGTCAAGATTCTGTATAATTCTCCAACTGCAGCTGTCCTGACCAATGAACTGAGGTCTAGTAATTTCCCCCTCCACCGAGGTAACAGCCAGGGTGACCCCCTCAGCCCATTGCTTTTTGGTATAGCTAGTGAGCCTTTGGCGCAGGCAGTGAGATGGAGTGCTTTGACATCTGGTATTTTGGTTGGTGGGAGGGAGCACTAAATTACATTATATGCGGATGACGTTTTGATGTTCTTGTCTCGTCCTGAAACATCTATTCCGTGTCTGACTAAATTGATCTCCTCATTCGGCGCCTTTTCAGGATACAGAATCAACCTAGGAAAATCCGAGGCTATGCCATTGACAACATCAGTTCCAATCATGGCAGAGCCCTTTCCTTTTCGCTGATCTCCCTCTGGTTTCACTTACTTGGGAGTGTATATCACACCTACATATGATCAGGTGTATAAATCAAACTTTGTTCCACTTTTAGACACTCTAAAGGTTGATTTGGATCGCTGGGCCCCTTTACCCCTCTCCTGGTTGGGCAGAGTTGCTCTTATTAAAATGAACATTCTACCCAGACTGCTGTACCCACTGCAAATTATCTTTATTCTTTTATCAAACAGGGTTATTAAGTTGTTGGAAGGCTGGTTAAGTGCTTCTATCTGGAGCAAAAGGAAACCCAGAATCAAGATGACAAAACTTCAAATGGCTGGTTCTGATGGTGGTTTGGATGTTCCTAATGTGAGACTATATCAGCTTATGGCTCACCTACGGGTGACAGCTGAATGGCTTAAACAAGATCCAGCCTCCATTTGGCTTGATGTACAATCCTCTCAGTCCAAATGTCCCCGGCTTAACCTGTTATTTGTGAATAATTCCGATGTGATTAAGAAGCTCTGTATTAATCCCATCACTTTAAGCACAGTTAAAGCTTGGAGATCCATTCGCATCATAGAGGGTCGTGTCCACCTAACAGCTCCTCTTGCTCCTATTTTGGGTGGCCCGGACTTCCTGCCAGACTGCCTAGACCAAGGATTCAGAGCCGGGTATATCTGTGGGCTAGCAAGACTGGGAGACTTGTTTGCTGGCCAGACTTTGCTCTCCTTTCAACAGTTACAGCAGCGATATGGCCTACACAAGAGAGAGTTTTTCAGATATGTACAAATCAGACGTTTTGTTGTAAAAGACACAACTCTGACAACTAATAGTGCAGCCTCATCTGTGGAAAGTGACCTGTCTTCTCAGATGTCTAGGAAACGTATTAGTATTTTCTACAAGATACTTACTTCCAGTCTACCTCTAACCACCCAGCCCACCAAGGAAGCTTGGGAGAAAGACCTGGGCATCTCTATACATGACGCGGCCTGGCGGAAAGTGTGGGCACACGCTATGGATATATCTGTTTGTAACCGGACCAAATCTATTCAGCTTAGGATTGTGCATCACACCCATATTACACCTGTTCTCAAAAACAAACTGGATTCGAACTCTTTCCCACTGTGTTGTAAATGCAACACTGAGACTGGTGATTATGTACACTGTTTCTAGTCTTGTGCTAAGCTACAGTGGTATTGGCTTGATATTATGAATGAACTATCCATTATTTTTGGCAAGTCAATACTGCTGGATCCTATGTGCCTCATACTCGGTCTCCCCGATGTTCATATTTCTAACAGCAAGCATAAAAGTCTGTTAAAATTACTGACCTTTGCTGCAAGGAATAACATTCTGCCCTTTTGGAGAAAGGACGCCACCCCAACAAAGAAACCGTTACATAATCTCATCATGGACTGTATTCCCAGTGAATATATTACTGTAGCTGCATTCAACAGTGGATGCTTTTCATAAAGTTTGGGAACCATACTTAAACTATATTGGACCTACACTGTCTTTCCCCATATTACAAGGATTTCCTAAACTGGCCTAGCCTGCCTATGTAAATTCCTGTCTGATGTAAAATTTGTTATTGTCTTGTCACACCTGAGCTATTTCTGTTTTGTTTTGTTCTTCATGTTATGTTCGTGTTTGTTTTCTAAAAAATTCAAATAAACTTTTTTTTTTAAAAAAGCTATTTTGTGGAAAATAAACCAGGAAGCACTTAGCTGCTCTTGCAAAACAAGTCCAAAATTATTCATACCCCTTGCAATCTGTCACAGTCTATGGGAAAATCCAAGGTTCCATACCATTCCAAATAGTCCAAACTGTTTTAAAGCATCCTAACTACCCTGATTCATTGGGAAAAGCTGTTTTAATCAACTCAACAGGTGAAAAACAGCAGTTCTCTGCAGTTGGTTTGTGGACAGTCATGACTAGGACAAAGGAGCTCACTGAGGATCTGCGGCTGAGCTTGTGGCTGCTCACAAGTCAGGAAAGGGCTATAAAGCCATATCTAAATGTTTTCAAGTTCCAGTGGCTACAATACAAAGTATTAGTAAAAAATGCAAGACGTTCCACATCGTGGAACATCTCAGAGGATGTGGTTGGAAGCCAAAAGTGACACCTGTGCTGGCCAGGAGGATAATGAGAGAAGCGAAAAAGAATCCAAGGATCACCACCAAGGCCATCCTGGAGAATCTGGACCCTGCTGGTGGCAACGTCTCAAGGCAGACAGTCCAATGGACACTGCACACTATGCAGATGATGACACTATGATCCATGGGTTCCATGGATGTGGACGAAAGAGGATGCCACTTTTCCAGATAAGGCACACAAAAGCCCGCTTGGCCTTTTCAAATGCTCATCTGGACAAAGGAGAAGACTTCTGGTCTTCTGTTTTATGGTCAGATGAAACAAAAATGTAATTGCTTGGCCACAATGATGTAGCCTTCATTTAGCGTAAGAAAGGAGAAACCTAAACCCTAAGAACACCATCCCCACTGTCCAACATGGTGGTGGGAAACTCATGCTTTGGGGGTGTTTTTCAGCCAGTGGACCAGGGAACCTAATCACAGTAAACGGCACCATGAAAAAATAGGTATTCATCAAGATTCTCAACAACATCATCAAGCAGTCTGCAGAGAAACTTGGCTTTGGGCACCACTGAATATTTCAGCATGACAACGACACAAAACACACAGCAACAGTAGTGAAGAAATAGTTAACGGTCAAAAACATAAACATTTTGGAGTGGCCCAGCCAGAGCCCTGACTTGAATCCAGCTGAGAATCTGTGGAGGGAGCTAAAGATCAGGGTGATGGCAAGGAGACCCTCCAACCTGAAAGAGGTGGAGCTCATTGCAAAAGATGAATGGGCAAAAATACCAGTGGAGACTTGCACAATGCTGGTCAGCAATTATAGGAAGTGTTTGATTGGTGTAATAGCTAATTAAAACTTTTCTATTGATTATTGACAAGGGTATGAATAATTCTGGACATGCCACTTTTTGTTCAAATGTAAATAAAAGCTGAGAAATTATTTTTTCCACAATGATGGCTCTTTTACATATACACATCACGTCTTATTATCTTTTGAGAGACACCTGTGTCATTTCCAATCAAAAAAAAAACAAAAAACTTACTGGTTGAATAAAAGTAACTAAGTCAAAATTTGCTAGGGGTATGAATAATTTCGGGCTTCACTGTATATCAAATAATGAGGGGCCATTTTGTTTAAAGTTGTAGAAAAATTTACATTTTAGGCCAAGATCATAGATTTTATAAAAATTAGCACATATATATTGTGTCTGTAGGATTTGTACAAATAATTTTCTGTCTGGAGAACTTACACTAGATAGGGGTATGAGACAGTGTTGCCCAATTTCCCCCCCACACAGTACAGAGCATGCCATTATACCATATCAGTCTCCATATAACATCCCCATACTACACTTGTATGCAAGGATCCACTGATCCAAAGGCTTTTTCTGCTCCAAGTAGTTACAGCAATAATGTAACAATGTTAAATTTGCAAACTGGTGCTCAACACACAGCATTTCATGCAGAGACACACAGCCCCGCAAATGTTATGGAAACATTATGAATGAGATTAGCCAACATTTTTGAGAAAGTGCCCTTTCCATCCAGATAGACAATTTTAAGATGGAGAACCAAACAGTTAGAAATCCACTCTTTATAAGCTCGTGCCTGTGGGATTGTCTCCCTTATTTATTAATTCCCCAACCTAGGGAGGATGGGAATGAGACGAGGGTAGAGGATGTGGGTGGTGGTGGTGATGCACACTGTAATAATGACAGGATAAGCAACTCTCTCCTTCCCCAGGGGGGACAAAGCGACTACAAATTGGTGAAATTATCTGCCGCTAAACACAGGCTTTTCTGCTCATTCCAGTGATTTATAATGACGTCCACCACCTCTCAATGTATTCAAGTTCATCTGAAAATGTCAGGGAAGAAAATTGTCTGGGGAGAGGCTTCGTCATAAAGCTAGATGTTTATCCAAGTATAAGCATTTTTTTGTTTTTTTGGAATAGTAAATTAGAGTCTGAGGTAGCAAGCTATTGCTATATTAAGAGAGGATGGAGATCAAATACAGACGCAGTTCTTTGAGAAAGATTAATGGCAAACTTCCCCCCTGAAGAGAGACACTGAGAACAACTCTGTCTGGATAATTACTTGTGAAATTCAAGTAAAAAAAGAATGCACAGCTTTTTGTCCTGTACATGTCTGACTATCTGATTGCTTCACCTTGAGCTGTCTGCGAACGCGGTCGATGAAGAACTTCCAGCAGGTTTCTCTCGTATCCATCAATCCTGAGCTGCGAACCTCTGGCCTCATGCTGCCAATGATGTTCTCTACTTCGTCGTCTGGGAACAGGTCAGGAATCTCTCCTATAAGTAATGAAATAAAACACATTGGGGGGATTGTCAAGTTTGCAGGCAGCTGTCGCATTTTGCATTTCGTATTTTTTCTGTGAGTGAAGTAAACTAGTACAAGAATTCTTGAGAAGTTTCTTATCTTGTTAAGATCTGAGCTGACACTGAGCACCGAGAATCTTATATCAAATCTAGGTGTGTTAATGGAAGTGGTGGTGGCAGCAGGAGTTAATACAGGAAACTTATGCTAATGACAAGATCTGCTGTAAGTCACAGTCTCAACGGAGTAAAGATGAGCAGTGCAATGAACATCTATGTTGAAGTACAGTACATACAGCACCTGAAACTATTAGTATCCAACCTGATCTAAATTCACTTGTGCTTAATCTCTAATGGACTCTAAGTGCTGCACTGGCGTAACATTACCCCTTCCCCAAACCTGACTGTAATGCAGCCAGATGTCTAGACCAAAGTGACACTTTGCTTTAACTCATGTTTACTATCATGTTTTAATACAAAATGTCATCACAGGACCTGGTAATGAGCAGTTAACAGTATTTTGATGATGATAAAAAAATATATATACTTATGATATTAATGATATGTCGGTAATTACCATACTCTGCAACTGTACAATAAGCACAACACCTAAAAAAAAAATGTAGCTGTAACTGTAACCCTCTGGACCAAAGCTGTGCCCTTGTTCATGTTTGCTCCTGTCCCTTAAGTAGTCACGTTCACTTACAATTCCATCGTAGTTCAAAATTAATTTTTAGATACAAGTGTGGTGTTGTTTGATTTTCAACAATATGGTTGAGCTGACTGCTTACAGCCCTATTAAAGTTCAAAATACTTTAAGACTATGATAAACTCAGACCACATAAAGAAAAGCGAATTATGTTTCATGCACAGACTGTGTATAAAATATGGACATAGCCAGGGTGATCTCACACACTGCTTTGTGAACTAACATTTTAAAACCTTGAGTTTGGAATTTTTTTTGCGATTTTAGCCTTTGGAGTCCGAACGAATGTAACAAGTGAGGGGTGGATCTGACTAAGAACTCAAGAACACTAGGCACTGCGACACAATAACGACCTGTCAATCACAGGCAGCTCTGACCTGAAACATATTCTACTGATTTGTCTATTTTACTCTATACGGGACTGTGATTTCCAAAACAAACATCATGATGTCTTCGAAAACTCTTGAACTTACTGATGGAAACCATGAATGTGACGAAAATGTTTACTGAGGTAATGGATAAAATAAGAATTGGGGTTCTGTTCTCATTGACTTCTATAAAAGTAGACTTCTTTTTGCATCCAGAAAAGTTGCCCCCTGTTGGCTGTTAGATAGAACATAGGTTTAGGGCACTTCAGCGTTGTCTTTACTTGACAGACCTGGAGGGAAGCTCTATCTTTTATTTACATGTGCATGGAATAAAGAAAATATGTGTTTTATTACTTATGAATTTAATTTTATAAAAGAGAGAGATGTATTTGTTCTGTTTAATGTACATAGTCTTGCTTTGGTATTGAAGTTTGAAACAGGCAGTAGTGTCTCAAAGATGCATTGAATGTTGTATTGACATCTATTGGCACATGGTTTGCATCCCTTGTAGTACTATATAAAATAATATTATATATTCATGCCATGCCAACACCAGTACATGTGTATTTCTTTTCAGATAATTTCTATTCATAGGAAATAATCTCCATTCATTATATTTTTGTTGCTCCCTTAAAATGTCAAGTACAAATCTAGATGTGACTCTCAGTATGACTTGCTATTCTTCACAATGATGTGTTGTAGCTGATAAGTAATGGTGCAGAAATGGTACCATAGTGATTTGTTGCTGTGGCGAAGCAAAAGCATTCCTCTCTTACAAAACATGACATGCAGTAATTAGTGAAGCCTGCTGTTACCCGATGCCAACAGATCGTTGACCAGAACGAGGAACTTCTCATCTGCCACTTGGGCGTCAGTCATTAGGAACACTGTGCCAATATTCTTCACGCCAGCTTTGATGTAGAGGGATGCCAGGTCACTCTGGGTGACAGAGAGAGAGAAGGAGTTGGAGTGGGAGAGTGACACACATAATGAGATTGGGCTGTAAGAGGGCTGGAGATTTGTTATTTTGCAGTGATACATGCCGGAGACCTGTGTCACTGTGAGGATACTTTGTGGATTATCAATAACAGTTTGTTCATATACGATAGGAATTACGTCTGTATCTCCGTCAAATACACCTCCATGTTAAAATTTGAACCAAAATGTCACTTGGCAGGTAGATCTGTATACATGAAATTAACTTTTCAAGACAAAATATGAGACTAATTGACTTCTTCATATGGATATTTTTACAGTGGGGTACGTTCGGTGAGTAATCCTCTTCAAACCTTTAGGTCAGTGATGCCATAGCCTTTTCTCAAGGTGATCTGGTGAACCTCCAGATTGGAGATGAAGGCAGCCAGTCGGGTCAGACACTGCTTGCCACTGCCGCCCACTCCGACCAGCAGCGCATTGCCCCTCGGAGACTCCAGGATTCGATTTATACGGCAGCTACATGTGGAGGAGCAGACAGACGGGGGAGGGAGGAACAAGAGGTGGGAGGGAGGAATCAGTGGAAGGGTGAGATAAAAGATAGGGGGATGGAAAGCTGGATAAAGACAATCTCTGAATCATAAGACAAACAGAAAAAGACAAATAAACACAGGTAGCCTCTGTCTGTTCCTCTCTCTGCTTTAATACTGCCTGTTACTGCTATGTACATTACACTGTTTCATTGAGATGTACAACAATAGAATGGATTTAGCATTAGACAAAATTGGACGGTGCTTCTGAGAATCTTCACACCTTCAATAAAACAAGATGAGTGTTCCTCTTTTCTCCTCATTTTAACTTAATGAACTGGTTTCATTATCATTTTTTGCTGCTCTATTTGTGTTGCCAAAAAGGATCACAGAACACCCCTAACCTTTTAGCTTCCATCATGTTTTAGGGAGCAACAAATTTCACAATTTCACTATAGTTGAGCTAACAATTGAAATTTTATCTTTTACTCTTGAAATGACAGTTCAGCTATGTAAACTTTTAACAATCCTACCGATGACTCAACAGCTTTCAGTGCTGTTAGACAAAACATTTTTGACATGGACTAGCACTATAGTTGCTTTCATCTAGAACACTTCATTTGGCATTTATATTCATCTCTAACCCTGCGGCTACACTGAATCTGTAGCGTAAGTGGAATGTACACTACCGTTGAAAAGTTTGGGGTCACCCAGGCAATTTCATATTTTCCATGAAAATTCACACTTTTATTCATGTGCATGAACTGCTGAGCATGTGCACTGCAACCCCTGTCTGTGTAGACTCTCAGGCATCCAGGCCATGGTAACCTGACCTGTAATGATCTAAGTATTATGTTCCAAGAAGCTTCTAAACAGAGGGGAGACTGTATGACATCACTTATTAGGTACTTATTACATTGTCTTGAGATCTCTCACTGAGCAGTTTTACAACTTCTCACACCTTGAGCAATACAAGTCTTTGGTCGTTATTGGACTGCAAGCGTTGTGATTTGGAGATGAGAATAAAACCCTGGGATTCCCCACCAGTCAGAACTGAGCAACCCTATTGGATGACAGGTGAAACGTCCTTAAAAATCAAAAAAATTGAGTTGTATTCTGTGGAAAAACTTAGAAATGTGCTTGTAGTGTAGTGCATTCAATGGATGCAAAGTTTTACAGAACCCAGGCATATGGGTTCTGTAAAGCATCTCGAGACATTTTGACTGTAATTGGCGCTATATAAATAAAATTGAATTGGATTGAACTGAAAAGTTGGAGCTGCATGCAGATGTCCACAGAGAAGTCTGCATGGACTCTCACAGACTTAGAGAGATGATAAAAGATACGTCACACGAACCCTAGTAGACCTTTGCAACTCATGGAAAGTGTAATACTGGTCTTCTTCTTCAAATGACAGTTCAATTGCTTTAATTTCTTTCACTTCAACTGCTTTTAAATTCACAGGTCAACTACAGCAAGGGTTTTCTCCCTTTACTCCAGCTTCCTCTCACTGTCCAAAGACATCCATCCATCCATTATCTATACACCGCTTAATCCTCATTAGGGTCGTGGGGGGGCTGGAGTCTATCCCAGCTGACTCAGGGCGAAGGCAGGGGACACCCTAGACAGGTCACGTCTGTCGCAGGGCTACATATACAGATAAACAATCACACTCGCATTCACACCTACAGGCAATTTAGAATAATCAATTAACCACAGCATATTTTTGGACTGTAGGAGGAAGCCGAAGTACTCAGAGAAAACCCACACATGCACAGGGAGAACATGCAAACTCCATGCAGAAAGATCCCGGGTAAGCTGGGGCGCAAACCAGGGGTTTTCTCACTGCAAGGCTAACCACTATGTCACTGTGCAGCCCCCTGCACAAAGACATGCTGAGGTAAATTGGTGATTCTAAATTGTCTGTAGGTCTGAATGTGAGAGTGATTGTTTGTGTGTATATAAAGCACTGTGATAGACTGGTGATCTGTCCAGGGTGCTCCCTGCTTTTCACCCTAAGTCACTTGGGACAGACTCCAGCGACCCTAATGACGATTAAGCAGTGTATAAATAATGAATGGATGGAACTATTACATCAGTTATTTTAATGAGTCCGACATCAGCTGATGATTAAGCTATAAGCATATATAAGCATATATAATTCTGACTGCTTTCAACTCTTACCCACCAAATGTTAATTCAGCCAAGTCATCAGCTGTGGTTTCACCTGTAGGTCAGGGACCTGTGAACTTTGTGCTACATACACAAGCTAGATTTTCTAAAGCCAGAAGAAGGAGCAGAAGTCTTGTTTCCTCTCAGACAACTTGAATTACAATATGCTGAAAGGTTATGAAGTCATGTTTCCAAATGATACCAAAAAAAAATACTTAGCTTAAGTTTAAAATCAGAACTTACTTTCTTGCTTTGAGCAATTATACTTTAACTGCTGCCATCTACTTTCAGGTAACACCTCAGCTGCAATCAATGCCTCCATTTCATGAAACACCTGAAACTATTTCAGTGATTTGACTGAAACTGGCACTAATACTCCTTTGATTACTTCTGCTAAAACTAGATTTGCATGTACAATCAAATAAATGTCCATATGACCTCCATATTTGACTTACAAAGAACTGACGGTTTTTACAGTTATTTTTATGAGCCTTATCCATTAAATGATGAGAACCTGCTTTTGTATCTATCTGGTAGATAATTCTGCTCCATGCCTGCATTTTAGAAAACACTATGTTGAATGACAGTAGGTGACAAGCGTTTAATCTATAAAAGAACAGAACTTTTCAAAACAAGAACATGATATTAAAGATGAAAATAGCTCAAGAATGTAATTTAAGAATTCACAGTTTCTTTCACAACACAGAGTTTTTTCACCTGCATACATTCACCCTATTTACTAGAAACTACTCCCTTCTGATGTGACACACATATTATCTTATAATATGTCTTACATTATTAAAGCCACCACAAAATTTTTATATTTTGTTCACATCACCATTATTCTATACGGTTGTTACTATCAGCAAATCCTATTTTGATTGCATTTGCATCACATTCTTGATTGGGACAAAGTGAACTACATTGTGTGGTTCATGGGAATAAAGCAATGCATCACCTAGTGCAGTGGTTCCCAACCTGTTTGCCCCCGCCCCCGCCCCCCAATAAGCTTTTTTTTTTTTTTTTTTTTACAAAAAAAATCCTTAAAATTATGAAAAAAAAAAAAAAAAAAAAATCAAACCAAGAGTTGTAGTATGACCAGCAGGAGTCTGTTGCTGGCTACAGTAAATTTGTTGAATATTTGTGTCTCTTCGCTGTTTGCAGTGGTTTTGCATTTTGCAGACGGTCCCTGTTCACTCGTCGCACACCCGGCTGCTCATAGACACCAATGTTATTTCTGCAGCTCGAAAGACAGCTACTTTTGATTAAACTGGGCTTGTAGCACATTGTCTACCTTACAATGATGGAAAAGAGGCATCGTTTATGTTTAGACAACGTATATTTAATGAGTTATTGATGCCGGAAGTCCGAATTTGTGAATATCTTTCCGACTTTACCGAACTGTGTTTTGTTTCCTGACGTCGCCGTAATTCGCTGGCTTCATGCTGTCATTTGCGAGCATTTCACCACAAATAACATAATTCTTTCTTGTCCTTTAATAAAACCAAATTTAAGGTAACTCTCGAGGTATAGCCGGAGTTTGTAGGTACCGTTTTGCGTTTCTCAGACACCGTTTCCGTCAGTAATTTTCTAACTGCACACAAACCAATAAATCAGGATGAACTAGCGAGCCAAGCTGAAGAAAGTGTGGAGAGAAGTTGAAAGGTCAAGGAGGTGTGGCCATCGAAGTAGCAAAGGATTTTTGAAGAAAGACCAAATAAATGTGTTTTAAAAATGTTTGTGAGTGAGTCTGTTACTCTAGCTCCTTCAGTGACAGACTGCTTCACTCGCAGTGTCTAAAGGAGAGATACTGCAGGTCCTTCCTTCCTGCTGCAGTCAGACTTTACAATCAAGCCTGCTCCCAGTAGTTCAGCTCACCCACCCACAAACTGTGCAATAAAAATGTACATAATTATGCTGTGCAATTTCATAAGAATGTTGCTGTAAATATTGTATTTTTCTTCTAGAAGGAGAAACTATATCTATGCACTGTGTGCATTGTGTGCTGCTCTCCTTTTTATTCTGTTCTATTTGCTGCTGCTGTTATATTGTAAATTTCCCCGCTGTGGGATCAATAAAGGTTTAATCTATCTTAATCTATCTAATTTTATCCAGAATGTAAAAATCTATTTTTTATAACATCACAGCCTCAGAGCAGACAAAGCTACGCGCCCCCCCCCCCCCTCAGATTTCTGGCCCCCAGGTTGGGAACCACTGACCTAGTGCACTCACTAATGAGCTTTTAAATATAATAAGAAATAATAAAAATAAATATAATAAAGGAACTCTGGCAGAATTGAATGACACATATCAAGCATTAGATGTGTACTCATTAGTAAGATTAATGTATTTGGTTTTAGTGTTTTTCATAGCATTTGGTGATGGCAAAAAATCTACAGAATATCGTCAGCTTTAAATTTTTCCAGATAAGCTTATCAGCAGGCCAGGTTTCTCTAAGCTCTAAGAGAGATCTAAATATTTTGGTCCAAAAATTTTTTTAGACCGAACTCTGCATTCTTATTAGGCTGTCATGATACAGTGTATTGCCAAAAGTATTCGTTCACCCATCCAAATAATCAAAATCAGGTGTTCCAATCACAAGAAATACGTACTTACAGCCTCTTGTACACGTCTTTGAGCTGTTAATAGTTCACCTGAAATGTGACTTTTTCTAAAAGAAAAGAAAAATGCAATATGTGTAGCAGAGTAGTTTTTGTCTGATATGGTAAGCATCAGTAGCTACACTATATTGCCAAAAGTATTCACTCACCAATCCAAATAATCAGAATCAGGTGTTCCAATCACTTCCATGGCCACAGGTGTATAAAATCAAGCACCTAGGAATGCAGACTGCTTTTACAAACATTTGTGAAAGAATGGGTCACTCTCAGGAGCTCAGTGAATTCCAGCATGGAACTGTGATAGGATGCCATCTGTGCAACAAATCCAGTCGTGACATTTCCTCGCTCCTAAATATTCCACAGTCAACTGTCAGCTGTATTTTAAGAAAGTGGAAGTGTGTGGGAACGACAGCAACTCAGCCACCAAGTGGTAGGCCACGTAAACTGATGGAGCAGGGTCAGTGGATGCTGAGGCGCATAGTGCCAAGAGGTCGCCAACTTTCTGCAGAGTCAATCGCTACAGACCTTCAAACTTCATGTGGCCTTCAGATTAGCTCAATAACAGTGCTTCAGCAGAGAGCTTCATGGAATGGGTTTCCATGGCCGAGCAGCTGCATCCAAGCCACACATCACCAAGTGCAATGCAAAGCGTCGGATGCAGTGATGTAAAGCACACTGCCACTGGACTCTAGAGCAGTGGAGACACCTTCTCTGGAGTGACGAATCACGCTTCTCCATCTGGCAATCTGATGGATGAGTCTGGGTTTGACGGTTGCCAGGAGAACGATACTTGTTGGACTGCATTGTGCCAAGTGTAAAGTTTGGTGGAGGGGGGATTATGGTGTGGGGTTATTTTTCAGGAGCTGGACTTGGCCCCTTAGTTCCAGTGAAAGGAACTCTGAATGCTTCAGCATACCAAGACATTTTGGACAATTCCATGCTCCCAACTTTGTGGGAACAGTTTGGATCTGGCCCCTTCCTCTTCCAACATGACTGTGCACCAGTGCACAAAGCAAGGTCCATAAAGACATGGATGACAGAGTCTGGTGTGGATGAACTTGACTGGCCTCAACCCGATAGAACACCTTTGGGATGAATTAGAGCGGAGACTGAGAGCCAGGACTTCTCATCCAACATCAGTGTGTGACCTCACAAATGCACTTCTGGAAGAATGGTCAAAAATTCCCATAAACACGCTCGTAAACCTTGTGGACAGCCTTCCCAGAAGAGTTGAAACTGTTATAGCTGTAAAGGGTGGACCAACGTAAACCCTATGGATTAGGAATGGGATGTCACTTACGTTCATATGCGAGTCAAGGCAAGTGAGCGAATACTTTTGGCAATATAGTGTATATGCTGCTATTTTATTTATTTATTTTTCCGATTTGTCTGTCTCCACGTTTGACATTCTCTAAAATGGAACTGTTGATCCTAAAATACCTGGGATCCCAATTGATTTCCTTGACAGACAATAAAGAGACTGACGAAAACCTTTTTTTTCTCCACTCTGTATTGTTCCCAGCATTTCGAACTTCCACTCACATGTGAGCCATGGCGTCCTCAAACAGCACCAGGTTTAGGGTGACGTTGACCTCATTGTAGCTGTCCAGCACCTCCAGCAGGACTTTATTGAGGCTGCTCCAGGACTCTACAGCCATGTACCTGGCCTCACCGAGCCCACGGGCGAAGTGGCAGTACAGGTTCATCTCCCTGGTCTGCTCCAGAGTCTCCTCCATGTCCTCAGGGAGGGATGCACACACACACACATATTGCAGTGGTAAACATACAGAGCCACACACTACCCCTGTCAGCATAACATTTGAGTTAAGCTTAAACAGTCTGGACAGGGACACAGCTGAATGTCACAGCTGCGCAGAGGGTGACCTAGTTCATTTTTACCCTGGCAACTGTTGGGCTCCGAACCTTTTACTGGAGACATTTTGTATGTCTCTTAGGAATGCATTTTTCCTCTGAATACAAAAAGTAGCAGTAGGGGGCGATGAATGATGTATTTTTTTGTACAAGTTCATATCTATATTATGCTCTGGTGTGGTTCTCATTTTCATGGTATCAAGTACACTTTCTTACAGTCAAAAACTCCCTACAGTTTCACTTGTGTGTAAAAAAAAAAGCGAGAAAACATGCTACCTATTACTCTGTAACACGGGCAAATTGTCACAAGTTTACATTAGGTGCAAGCTGTGAGTAATATATTGTAGAGTGGGCAGGATTATTCTCTCCACTCTTTCCGTGGGTGAGTGTACACATATACTTGTCAGGTTCTTCACTGTAGCATGAGTAGTGGCATGTGATAGAGCCAGAGAGTGTAGTGAGAGAGCAGTGGACAGAAAACCATTAAAATGTTTTCCAATTTGCCGGACTGACAGTGCAGACCCTGACAGCCAGCCGCCATACCATGCTGATTAATATTCTCTCGAGCTCTCTCCTGACCCTCAACACCCAAACATTCCTTTTTCTGTTCTCCTCTTTCTCTTCGCTGTGTTGACCATTGATGTCCAGGTCCAGACAGAGCAGGCAGCGTAATGATTCCAACTCCCCATATCCTCACCCCCCACTCTTGTCTTCCTTCACTGAACTTTGTAAAACTCTCACCTCGAAAAACTTTTTCACTGTGTCTGCCTGCAGCTTATCAAAGACCTGGAAGTCCTTCTCCTCCACCAGCTTGTCTCTGTAGACCCGGTTGGACTCGTGCAGGTAGATTTTCAGCAGGTCCGGAGGGGCTTTCAGACACTCGCCGGTACAAAAGAGAATGCCCTGGGCAGAGAGGGAAGAGAAGAAGGCTTAGAGTTTCATTCCAGAGCCTGATTTGGCCCATTTACACCACAACAAGGTGGGAAATACAGCACAGCCACTGCAGGTAAATCAATGGATATTGAGTGGACAAGCTGTTAGTAGTTGTGTCAGGGAAACTCAGAAAATAATGGCAGTGCTTGTCTTTCATCTCACTCTCTTGGAAGTACAAATACATGTGGAGAAGTTCTGTGGGCAGGTGTTGGATGGACAAATTATGAAAAATCAAGGAAAAGGAAAACATGTTTATTTTCAAACAAGAACAAAGCTGTGTCTCAAATTCCTCCCTATGTACTGTATAGTGCACTACATTTAATGTCAACCATCATAGCCGAGTATTCAGAGTATGAATCTTATGCTCTATGCAGTATACTAAAAGTTGGAAAAGAAAAGCATATCCATCACATATTTATATGTAAAAGTATAGCTGCCGTCATTGTGGCTCATGCTATCATATGATTTAATCATCATAAAATAACAGATAGTGTCTAAAGAAAAAAGTTTGCTCATGATTGTTGGTTACAATAGCATTTGTGGTGAAATTTCACACACTACTTTCAGAGTCTGAAGGCACAAAAGGAAAAATATGTATGAGCACAATTATATAGTGTGAATTTGAATGCTTTAAAACAGTGTATGTGATGGCAGGGAGATTGAGGTAGGACTGAGTCGAGGTCCCCACTTCTTTCTCTTATTAAACAGATTTTTTGAAAATTATTTTGCCACATATATGTGTTAATTTAAGTGATTAACCAATTAAATGGATAATCTAAAAAATCTATTTGTTTACATTCATAAGTAAATTTTATCTTTCAAAGGCCAGAACTTGTCCAGCAAAAATTTAAGGATCAACAAATTCCATCCAGTGGTACAGACCTCATGAAGGTGTGCACCTAATTCAATAGCAGTCTACATATTTACAAGTCAGTCGGATTCATCTTATGGGGACAGTGACTGTTTGCACCAGAATGTCTGCAAATTCCATTAGTAAATTAGTAAATGTGGAGGTATTTTATTAAAGATATTAAGATTAATCTTCTAAAAATTGGAAAGGAAACATATCCAAGTACAGTACAGTTGCTTTTCAACTTCAACTTCAATCATGGTCATGTTACCTTGATTTTTTGTAAAAGAATCACCAAAAAAGACTCTTTAATGTCAAAGTGAAAACAGAAGTAACTTCAATAATTAAGAATATATAATGTAAAATAAGTGATATTCACCCTGTTAAGAGCAATTCACTGAAGTCAACATAGCTGTTTACCCACCTGGTCCTAGAAGTCACACAATTAGTGAAATATAGATCATTGGAGGACAATGAATGTGTTTGAAGTGACTGAAGTATGAAGACACCTGTATCTTGCAGGTTCGGTCACTGATGAGAAGATTCAAATCCGTATTTTCTTTTTATTGTTGTTTGTACATCATAATGTCAGACAATACACCAGCATGTTGCTCTAACCAAATAAAAAGAACCCCGTGGCACTTCTCTGCACTACACTCATCTGCTCAATGTCTCATGGCATTGAGCAGATGAGTGTTTAATGAATGATTGATTGTTAATGTGTCTCTAGAGGAGGGCTGTGTGACGTAGCAGCTTTCCCATAGGGACATTCATGATGCAGCCAGGCGGAACCTGGCACCATCTAGGTGCATCACATAACAGGTGACTTATAGGGTGTGGAAGGGGACAGCGAGGCGTCAAGGCATTGTTTGTTCTCCTCTGTGCACTGCCACCTAGGAGGCAGAGGCAAGCAGATGTGTGTTTCCAGCCCCAGAATTTATTATAATCAACAGACTCATCTCCAGGGGTAAAGCCAGCTGAATCTGATCTTTCTTCATATCTGAGAAGGCTGAAAGTGACAATTGGCTGCTAAATCCACTGTGTAATGGTGCAGATGGGAGGTGCGCTGTGTGTATGGATATTTGCAAGGCTTTGTGTACTGAACATTCAAACTGAGCTAGAATTGTCGCCACTACTCTAGATTGATGAGAGAGTGTGGACGATCTAATCCTTTGACTTTTAATATATCTGCCTTTTTCTACTTCATTTAATTGCTCAATGGTGTCAATCATGACACCCCCGCATTTATTGTGTACAAGCGTGCCTGAACAAAACAAAACATCATGTGGCACTCTAACTCTATATAACAGTAATATTCACTGCACCAGTCAAACAAATTGCAAAGCGCTAACAAACTAAGAAGAGATAGAACTTTGTTCTCCTTCAGTCCAGCTGACTTTGACAGACTAACTCATCCTCTCTGTCCCTGATCTTTCATTGCTTTGTTCAACTCAGAGGAGCGGGATTAGAGAGTTTTGGATGTCGGCATGTATCTGTCTGTCTGTCGAGCTGTCCACAGCAGGCACGCTTTCCTCATAGCCTGACAGCTGCTCTGAGCCCCAAACAATATTTCTCCTGTAACAAATGTACCCAGCTGACTATCCATTGAACATCATGCAGACATATTGTGCAGTCAGTGCAGTTTGGCTTCAGTCTCTTGTGAGTCTCATGTACTCTTTCTTTCTCTCCCTAGTCTCTGTCCTCCTCTTTCCCTCATCTCCTCCCTCGCCTCTTGAGCTTCGAGAAACTCGTTTAAAGTGACGCGGAGAAGACAGGCCCACGGATATGCCCGCTGGTCATGGCAGAGAAGAACATTGGCAAACAGAGTTCGTTGACAACATTACCAGTAGGTCGCCAAACTGTTTGTCTAACCCTATTTGTGGAATTTGGCTACTGTACTTCATTTAAAGAATGTCTAAAGATCAATCCAAATTCTCAGTGAAAGCAAGGATTTATGGAGACAGGGTGTATGAAGAGGATAGACAGACTACTGTAAAAAATAATAGGGCTGGGCACGTTAATGCGTTACTGTGGCGTTTACGTATCAATTAATTAATGCCGACAATCATTTTATAGTGCGTTAACGCAGTTTTGAAAAATTATTATTGTAACAAACTGATATTGTTGTTGATGTTGAGGCTTCAATGTTTATTGTTCAGTTCCAGATTTACCTAATGTCAATGAACGTGCCATGTTTAGTTAGCTCACCTCTGATTGGCTGAGAGTCAGCACTAGTGTGTGTTTTTCCGTGGCAGTGTGTGTATCGAGCGCGAGAGAGCTGGGAACAGCAGCTAATTCTGGAGCTAAGTTATGGGGTTTTTGTAGTTATTCTGGCATTGGCTACGGCCCACAGTAGCCTGTGTGAAGGTTCAATAAACCAGCAGAGAATCAGATAAAGTCTCACTCATTCATCACAGAGGGATGTCATCATGTCTCACCCAAACTAACAGTGGAGGGAGGCTTCGGCAGACTGGCTGTATTCAGCGTATGGGAGAAATAGAGATAAACTAAAACAAGACAACCTAACAGCTGCAGAGAAGTAGTTAGCTATAGACTGCATTCTGATTAGTTTTGTCGAAGATGTCGGTCGGAGGATTAACGAATGGCGGCACGTATGCGCCTCAACCTGCATCATGAAGGTTTTTTGTGTGACGACATAAACCAGGATGACAGTCCCCGATGCAGAAGTCGAGTCCGACCCAAGGTCTTTTGAGCTTCTTCCCATGATTCCCGTCACTCTCCACTGTCCTATATAATAAAGTATAAAAAGGCCAAAAAAAGAAGTCCAAACATGGACTTCACAGACTAAAAGGTCTTCTGCAGTCAGTCCCAGCTGTGGACTTTTTCACCTCACTAACAGGACAGCTGCTACTGAACATAGACTGTTTCTGCTGTTCCCTGATAAAAGAAAAATGTTTCTGCTGGTGCCAGAGAAAAAATAAGAATACAGATGTATAAATGTTAACTTGCTGTTGCTGGGAAGGTTCCTGTTATAATGTTATGATCGTGGCTCTGGACTCTGAGGGTAACTTGTTTTTCTATTATACATATATATGTGTGTGTGTGTGTATATATATATATCATATATGTGTGTATGTGTATGTGTATATATATATATATATATATATATATATATATATATATATATATATATATATATATATATATATATATATATATATATATATATATATATATATCAAACCAGATAAAATGTTAATGCCATTGGCAAATAACTCTGGCTTGATTTGATTACATTAATGTTTAAGCTGAGATTTATAAAAAATATTTTAACTGCTGCTGTGTGAAGGGAATACTGCTGTTAAAAAGCACTTTATTTGTTTAAAGTGTTTGCAAACCAAATGTTACTGTATTTTTGTTTATATAGCAGTACTTTAAAAAATAAAAGTGCAGAATACAGTACTTTAGCCAGTACTCATTATTTAACTGTATGCATAACAATGTGATTAATCGTGGTTAATTGCAGGGAAAAAAGAACAAAAAAAAAACGTGCAATTAATCGCGATTAAATTTTTTTATCGTTGCCCAGCACTAAAAAAATAATAATAATTGGCAAGGGACAGTTAAGCAACAATGCTACTTACTATTCAACAAAGCCCCCTAACCTGAGAAATTTGTAAGCAAATAACAGAAACAAAAGTCTCAAGATCCTGTGTGTTTCTAAACCCACTTCTTTTGTCACATTTAAAAACACCTTTACAAAGACTGCTGCAGGCTCACACAGAGCCTTTGAGCTCAGCTTTCTGGCTCATTAAAGTTGATCATAATGAGACATTTTCCTTTGGCTACATCTCCAAGTTCCAAAGTTAAAAAGTTAAAAAAAGCCCCCCAATTATTTCAGCTGAGAAAAACGTCAAGCCAGAAAACACTGACCGACAACCACTTATGCGTCAAGCTCAAAATTAGAGGAAGCGTTTGTACTGTCATGGCAGATGCTTTCCCACTTCAGAAGGTGCAAAAGCACAGAGGTACAACAGGGAAATAGGAGCTAAGGCAAAGCTGTGAGCTGTGAGGCTGCTCACCTCTTTGCACCCGTCCTAAGGTGTTAGTGCCAGGAAAGAAAACTTCAAACAAGCTCCAGAAGTCCCTTTACCTGCTTTCTTTGTGTTTTTCTCTGCAGAACAGTAAGAACGTTTTGACGCTTCCTTTCCTCGTTTCCTTTCTGTGGTTACTAGATGAGTCTAGTAACTACAGAACTAGACTCATCTTGAGGTGCAGCCAACTGAAAAAAAAGAAGACTGACAAAACAGGCAGAATGGCCTCTTCAAATGCAAGCTTCAAAGTGTTATGATGCAGCTAAATTCCCTGTTGTTTGAAGGCAGTGATGTGCGTGATCGTGGGCCTAGAAGGTAAGTCTTAAAGTCATCAGGCCTTGAGCTTGGGAATGGTGAGAAGGCTTTATTGTTAAAGTTCAGAAAGCTCAAGTCTGCCACAAATGCCTCAGTGAACTGAAAATGACGTGCTTGTTAGATAGTCTGTCTTTCTTGATGGCTGACAACTGACAATCACACCCACATTATGCTGTGATTTGCCAGGTGTGGGGCAGAGATTAAACACCTTCCTCCGGCTCTTCTTTTATTCTCCACATAACTACAGCTGTTTGGTGTGAACTACTGAGTGTAACATAATGAATCCCATAAAACCACAAATGTCAGTGTCATGGTGGTCCTACAGGAAAAGTTAGGAAAGTCGTTATGATTCATCATCCTTTCAGTACAAATATTTTACCAATCCATTAGTAGTTGAGATAAACTACAGGTTAAGTGAAAATGTCTGTGTTATGAGTGAAATATCCAAATAACTGGATAAATTCCCATTAAATTTCCCATTACCAAAAGGATGAATTGTAAAAACTTGGGTTCCCAAACCTTTTCTCTAGTGCAAATCATCAGGTCAAACTTTTTAATATGACTGATTCTTTGGATTGTGATCAAGCACCTGCAAAACTATTGAGAGCCCCATCACACTCAACTGCAGGTAAATATGGAAGTGTGTGTATGCAAACACAGTTTTTTCACCCAGAATTTTTGCACTTAATTATCACTGGACGACAGTGCTGTGTAGTGTGTGGTGTTCTGGACGTCTGCAGTGTGTAGACTATATCCTGGTTTCAATAAACAATATTGTCAAAGAATCTGAATATTAATTATTTGGACAATTTAGCATGACAGTAATATGGAAATCCATATAACATTAACAATGAGATATAGTATGTAACAAAAGTGAGTACACTAATGTGCAAATCACTTAAATGTCAAATAATTTGAAATTACACTGAGTGTACCTCTCATTAATGACACAATTTCGAAGTTGACAAGTAGAGTATTTCCTCTTATTAACAATTAAAAAAAGGACACTTTAGACAGACTATGTTCACAATATAGGCCATCCAAAAAACAACAAAAAATCTGTCAAAATGCAGTTGCAGCAGGAATCCAGAGGACTAGATTGAACCATAGTGCCACTAATTAGAAAAGCAGTCCCTGCCCTCAAAATGACCCCAGAGACAGTGTACTTCCCTCTCGATCTGCATAGCTCTGAACAACAGATGGACAGATCCTTCAGACTTGGCACAGAGGTTATCAGTGAAAATCAGAGTTTCTGTGACCATTTAGACAATGTGAAGGTCACTGCATAACATCAAATGCTATGGACAGCATCCAAGTAAAAAAAAAATCTTGTTTACTCTTCGGCACCACACTGCAAGATTAAACTCTGCTAAAATGTACTAAAAGTGGCCTGATGAATAAGGGAGAACATTCTTTGTTCAGATGAGATCAAGACAAAGTTGTTCATCTCAGATGGGGTCCAACATGTTTGGTGTGAACCTGGCCAGGCCTATCACAGAAAATGTGTAGTCCTGACAGTGGAGCACAGAGGTAGGGGTGTGATGATATGTGGCTGCATGAGTGCAAAAGGTGCTTGGAAGCAGACATTTACAGATGGCAACATGAATGCTTCCAAATATAGCCAAGTAGTGGTAGATGACTCTTAGGCAAAGCTTCTGCAGACATTCCAAATCAATTTCTCTCTGGGACAATAAAGTCAATTATCATTGTCATTGCTTTCAATTTAGAGAAAATAATGAATACATGTCGGTGTGCGAATGAAAACTAAGAACAGAACAAATACACATATATATGTGTATTTGTATATTTGTGTATTTGTATTTGTGTATCTCTACATACATACACACACACACACACACACACACACATATATATATACATACATATACATACATATATATATATACATATATATATATATATATATAGAGAGAGAGAGAGAGAGAGAGAGAGAGAGAGAGAGAGAGAGAGAGAGAGAGAGAGAGAGAGAGGGGGGGGGGGAGAGAGGGAGATAAACAGATAAATATTGGCACAATATTAGATTTAGATAAGAAAGTTATCACTGCTGTGCCATTTGTATGCAAAACTGCACACAGCCTTCTCTCAGATCAGAGATGAGATGATACACATTAAATGTTCCTGCAGACTGTGGACTATAGCTACTGTAGAGTAGAATTATACTTATGACACGTGTTAGTGGTTAAGACTGGGTCAGTCACCTTACAAAAGTATCTATGAATTTAATGTAGATAAACAGATTTAAGAGGGTTCTGTGTGATGTGTCTCTGCCAACTAAAGCCACAAATCTGACCCTACCTTTATGACAAGATGTGGCCTGAGCAGGTTGTAAAGCAGAATTACAGAATGTCTGCTAATTAGTATAGACACAGTCTGAGCAGCACATCCTCCCATCTCTGCATATTTGTTTGGAAGCAGGAATGGGTACAACGGCAAAAGACTCGGTGGAAGATTGCAGAAAAACTCTTTGCTAATGGCCTTTTTGGATTTAGTTGCCTGTTTTGTTCGTCTGCCTAGTACTCAATCTGTCAGTGTTTCCCATATACTGATTTATTTGTGGCACCCAACCACAATATCAACACTAACTGCCACATATTGAGTTTCTATGTTTTTACTACCGGTATGTAAAATGGGTCAAATTTTATGTTATCCAAGAGTAGCACATTGATTCACACAGGCCTTTGGCTCCCACACTATCTCTCCTACATACACAAAGACAATGAACTCACCTGTGAATGGCTCCTCTTTGAGTTTATTAATGGTTAGGATCATGAACCATTCTGCAAAAAAATTGTCTAAAACTGATGTAATCAAGTTAACTTTGTTGAGTTCGTCCACCTACTGCATGTACTCAACACAATACTGTCAACCTGGCATGCCCAACTCTGCAAATAAGTTGTTGGTTTGCATGTAAGGAGCCTGGCTAGGAAGGATAGCCAGTGGCCAAGGGCCATCCTGGGACAAATGGTGGTGGGCCACTGCATCAGTGTGCTGGTGGAGCATCACAAAATCCATAAAGTTATAACTGGCCCTGTCTGTTTCTTTACCTGTCCTCTCTGTGTGCCTGTCATACGAGGTGCACATGAGGGCCTGCTACAGGGATGAGCTGGGGCTGAGCTCACTCAGCAGTAATCCACCTGCACCCACTTGACCTGAGCATTGACCAGTGTTATTAGCTATCTGATTAATCTGTTTCAAATATTTCCAGGCTTTAACCATTGCTACTGTGGCAGCTGAATCAGCAGGAGAGGGAGTCAGGAAGAGAGGAAGAGAGAGGAGGACAGCAGGCGACATGTATATGTTTTTCTGTCGTTTGACACAAATAAAGCAACAAAACTGTATGTATTGTTCAGTTATTAATATGTTACAGTGACTTTAGGGATTTAAATATTTGCTGGGGAGAACCTTATACATAGCATTAATTAATTTAAGTGTGTACCTCCTATGACTCCCCTTCCATCCAAGAAGTTTTTGCTTTTAACTGACTTCCCTTGTTCATGAGTTGTTCTTTAGAGTCCACACTGTGACTGACTCCTTTTACATTCCACATAGCCATGTGATCCATTGTCATTTTATCAAATATCGATTAGTGCAGCGGTAAAGAGGTGAATATAAACTTGTATAACATTATACATACACTACAGTTCAAAAGTTTGGGGTAGAAATGTCCTTATTTTTGAAAGAAAGGCATTTTTTTCAATAAAGATAACATTGAATTAATCAGAAATACAGTCTAAACATTGCTAATGTGGTAAACAACTATTCTAACTAGAAATGGCTGATTTTTGATGGAATATCTACATAGGGGTACAGAGGAACATTTCCATCAACCATCACTGCTATGTTCTAATGGTACATTGTGTTAACTAATCGTGTTGAAAGCATGGACTGTATAATACAGTCTATGGTTGAAAGGCTAGCTGATGATTAGAAAACCAATTGTGTTAGCACATGAATAAAAGTGTGAGTTTTCATGTAAAACATGAAATTGTGTGGGTGACCCCAAAACTTTTGAAAGGTAGTGTATATGCTGTCTACACACTACAGTATAATAAGAACTCAGGACCCTCTTTATAAACTCCTAGATGAAATTGTGAAAAATGAAATTCGTATAGCTGAGTGGCTTAAAGCATATACACAGACTGCGTTAAAAGAGAGAGCCTGCCCTCCATGAAACCGTGGAGGACTCTGACAGAAATATTGCCCCAGAAGCCTCTCCCTTGTCAGCCTCTGTGCTCTGATATTATTTTCATTTAGACACATTAAATCATCACTAACAGCCGTGGAAGTGCAAATCCATTCTATTTTCTGTTACACTTATTTCAGACTTATTTCTAGCTTTCAGAGCCAGCTCGTAAATCAATAATAATTTAGATGAGAAATTAGTTATAGAAGCCTGCTTCTTCCCCTATGAGAAGCAGAGCTGTAGAAACAGAGACCAGCATAAAATTACTAACACCAATGAAATAAAATAAAGGTGAAAAGAGTCAAACTTTTTTGAGGTAACTTCTGGTATGTTACTGTGATTGGTTAACCTGTTTTTCTTAATAAAAGAAAAAATCCTTCAAGAGCTACGTGTGTGTCACCTGGAATATGTTGGAGAGGTCTCGCAGGTTGAAGATGTAATGAAACTTGACTGCTGTGGGGAGGAAGGTGGAGGAGACGCGCTGGTGCAGGGCCAGGACTAACTGGACCAGGGTGGGGCAGTTCTTCTGCAGGGCAGCGCTGAAGCCCTCTGCTCTCAGGTGTTGGGAGAGGATGGAGGTGTAGATGGTGCTCAGGGCTTCAGCTCCAGGAAACGACAGGGCAAAGACTGAGAAATGCCGCTGTGGAGGGAGAGCATAAACAAGGGAACAGTAAACATGTTGTTCCTCACTAATGATGCATCCCCTTCCAGACTAAAACCGAGGGTCACCTTGTGGGTGCTTTCAGCAGCAAGTATGACTTTAAAATTCAAATATGGCTGTTTAAAAGTTTGTGTCATGATTTCTTTTTATGATTTATGTCAGGAATTGATTCAGGCATTCATTCCATGTGATTAATTCTATGTATCATGTCTCCCTCAGCACCCAGTCTCCTGCCCACTACACCTGCCTCACTTGCTCCCAGTAGGTCAATCAGTCCACCTGTATCCACTCCCTCAGTCTGTCTGCCTCCAGCCCTTCAACACCAAGCTGCCAGATTGTCTGTGTTGTTTTATACCATAGCCTTCCAGCAATTTGTTTCTCAGCTTTCTTTTTTTTTTGGCTTCCTTTTTGGAATGTCTACCTTAGACTTGTGTTTTGTTTTTCTGCCTGCCTCCAGTGTTCTGCATTTAGGCTCCACCTGTCCAAACCCGATAGTCTGACCTCCAGATACATTGAATCAGACTCAGCTGATATTTGTAGTGCTAATGTGTTTGCCACAATGTTTGCCCCGTATTCTGTCTTACTTTGTGAGTTTGCACTATAATTCATGTATATTGTGACCATTTTCAGCAAATTCACAAAAGTCTCACATGTTGCTGGAATGTGTTGTTCACTTTTTTTTTTAGCTCAAAACACCACAAAGATGGTTCATGTTACCATGAGTGTGGCTTGTCCTATCCTGAACTTCCAAGCTGTTTCAGTGTCTGCTTCAAATGCAGCTGAGCTGCTGCTGCCCACACTTGCTTCAGAAGATTCTCTGCATCTGGGATTGACAGTGTGTAGCAAAACAGCTGACCACATGGCAGCTGACATAGATGTGTGTAAGACAAAGATATTCTGTTGCTTTTAACTTTCTGTCTATGCAATCATTTTGCATGGAAATATTGCCAAATTCACAGACAGCTGTTATTTTTAACTCATCTGTATAGTGAGTTTGTCAGCAGCTTGAACAAGGTCATCTCAGCATATAAACTTCCACAAAGCTCTGACTTGTGGGGATATGTAGAATGCTAACAGTAAAGTTACCCACACAATAGCTGTGTGAGGTGCTAACACGAGGATGTTTCTATTACTGAGTACACTGCTATCAACAAAGACAGTGATCTACAGTCTTCCGCTCCTCAGATGCTGGGAGTACATGAAGACAGCCAACAGCAGAACAATTGTGCTTTGTTTGTGGCTGTAAGAGTTAGCAGAAGCAGCTTTAGAAATTACAAAAACCTGAAAACCGATTTTTACCCTAAAAAATATTTAAATTCTTTACCTTTGGAATACTTTGATTCCCTTCACTTGTCTTCTACTACTCATGACAATATCCTGTAATATCTTTGTTTTTGTTCTCTGAGTGGAATCTGATGCTCATTTTCCTGAACCCAAATGCAGCCTAGTGCCATCTTTCTGAAATAACCCTGTAACACTGTATCTTTGGTAATTACTGATTGTTTCTGTTTAACATTACTATGTAAACTGCTGTAAGATGACATATGTTATGATTTGGTACTATACTAATAAAGTAAAGTGAATACTTTGTAGTGGTATCAAGACACAATCTAATTTTTCTGATGACAGTACAGTGGTAGAAAAAGGTTTTCGGACACCCTAATGCATTTGTAAAATATTGTATTAAGAATTACTCTTAGGTCTTCAAGTGCAATTTCTTTCAGTACGGTCACAGCCAAAATACTAAACAAATCCTAAAAAAAGCCATTAAAAACTTTAAATTGATTGGTTCCAATAAAATACATAAGAAATTTAGAATATTGGGTCATTCTGGTATCAGTGATCCACAAATGAAGTTTGTGCTTTTTATTAAAAGATACAATTTTTGTTGCAGTACTTCATGTCTATATAAAGCCAGCACATTTGAAAGTTCTTCAGAGACAAAAATGACTTAAACAAGGAACCTAATGCAGGAAACATACTTGAAGATATAGATTCTCAGCCAGGAAGGTTACAGCTGCCACCAGACAGCCAGGAAGTGCAGACGCAGTTCTTCAGCATTTGGATACACTCTGCAGAAATACAGACCAACGAACAGTTTGGAAGACAAACCAAGCTCTGGGTGTCCAAGGGTTCCTTCAACAAGAAATGACCGCATCCTGATCCCCTTGTGCAGGGAAAAATCACTTAATGACATCACAGGAGCTTTAGCAGCCGTGGTCAAACCAAACTGGTGTCTAGTACTCCACCCGCACTGTACATGGCCGACTTTTAGATCATGGCTTAAGGTCCTACAAGGCTGTCAAGAAGCCCCTGATCAATGAGAGACAGAGGTTAGCCTGGTATTGTTGGGCCCAAGCACACAAGAACTGGACAGCTGGATATTGCAAGAAGATTCTGTGGTCAGATGAGTCCAGTTTCCAGCTTTATCTTCCTTCTGCATGTGAGGGTACTCAGAAGGCCTGGCAAAGCACCACCTCCAGCATGTACAGTACCTTCTGTTAAGTGGTAGAGGCAGTATCATGGTTTGGGGATGCATGAGTGCTGCTGGTGTTGGTCATCTCACTGTCTGTGATGGCACATTGAACTCTGCCAAGTATTGTGCCATTCTCCAAACCCACATGCTCCTTTCTGCATGTGCACTGTTCCGTCAAGGTCAAAACTGGATGTTCCAACAAGATAATGCCTCTTGCCACACATCCAGGGCCAGTAGAAGTTGGCTGCAGGAGCACATTATCCAGGTCATAGAGTGGCCAGCTCAATCCCCGGACATGAGCCCCATTGAAAATCTGTGGTGAATTATCAAAAGGTCTGTTTCAAAGCATAAACCAAAGAATTTAGAAGAATTAAAAGCAGTAATTCAATAAGAATGGGACAAGATTACCCCTCAACAGCGTGAAAGGCTCATGGGGAACATGCCAGTCAGGATTAGAGCTCTACTGTGTGCTAATGGCAGGACTACTACTGTGACGGAGAAGGAGTCAGAGAACCCAGGTGCAGACACAGATAGTGGCCGACAGGAGGTTCAAGGGAAGAGGTTTTTATTTTAACAAAACAGGAACTAAAACAGTACAGAAAATGGGTAACCGAACAGGGGGGAAACTAAACCAAATCTATGCTAAATAAGTCACAGTACTAAAACCAACACTAAGATTACAAAAACGGAAGTCTACAAAACTAAAGTGAATTAACAAAACTAAGCCAAGGGAATCCAGGGGGCAGACTGAGACACGACAGGAAAAACAAGCTGGAGACTGAAGCAGGGCTAGCAAGAATCCAAAAGAAGCACTGAGTCCAAGTGAGGGAAATCCAGTGGAAGGAACAAAAACAGAGTCCAAAAGCAGAGTCCATGATGGCATGTGGGTTACTGAATCTCAGAGGGCAACATAATCTAAGAAGGGATTGTGAATCTATGATCCGGCAGGGAATGAATGGAAGCATGGACCTTAAATACTGGAGGTGAGGTAGAGAACTGGTGAATGAACTAATTACTGCAGGTGACACTCATTGCAGTAATCAGCTGATGGCAGAATGCAGGCAGGTGAAACAGGGAGAGCAGGAGGGTGAGTGACAAGGAGAGAGAGAGAGACATGAGGGAGAAAGGAGGAAAATGGGGAAAAAGAGGAAAGAAGGGCAGGGGCTGGGGCAGGATCATAACAACTAAATATTAATTTGAAGATGTGATGGTTTATTTATTTTTTGTCCAGTTTTGAACACATTATCTGCTATTGTTACTCTGATACCGAAGATGTTGAGAACTGACATATTGAAACTGTCATGAATTTAGTTTTGTTACTTTTTCTGGTAAACAATAAACCAAAAAAATATAATTTGTTATTTTTTTGTTATTTGTTTTTTTTTTAAACACAAAAAAGATTTTTCCAAAAATATTTCATGATAATATTTGAGATTGTGTGAAATTTTAAATGCGTCCAAAACCTTTTTTTCCAACATTGTACATGTCTTCGAGTTTCTAGCACAATATAAATGCAGAAGGTGCAGACAGCCTCTCCACCTGTGACCCAGCAAGCTTCTCTAGTACCTCCTTTTCTACTGCTGAAAAACTAGAAAGCTAATTACTGTGGCAGTTCACTTTTTTTTTTCTTTTCATACATCAGATCGCTTCAGTTTGTGATATTGTGCAACCTAAAAAAATTAACAAGAAATTAATGTGCCATTACCTCCGGTCAAATCGGTGTCATTTCATAAATGCTGTATTATTGTTATGTTGAGACTTGGTGGAAAGTATGTTTCCTTAGTTTGGTCAAAATCTAATCAACTCTGCATAAAGGACCACGCCAATGAATTAATGGACAACTGAACCAACGGAGAAAAAAAGCAGTCAAATAATGTAGTGGTCCAAAGAGTTACCAAAAATACTAATGAACAAATGATGTAATGTATAATGGTACCTCATTTAATCTTGGGAGACAAGTATTAAGAAACGACTGTCTATGATAGCATGTGCAAGGTGAATGAGTGCACATAAAACCTCAGCATTGAGTTGCATAACCAGTGGAACACAATGTGCTGGGAGGCCAAGCTTTGTGTGTGTGTGTGTGTGTGTGTGTGTGTGTGTGTGTGTCTGTGTGTGTACCTGAAGTCGTGGATTAATAGTGAAGCTGCCAGCTGTGGGGTTCATGCAGGACACGTATTGAATGTTGTGTATTTCCTTTAAAAGCAGCTTATTACGGTCATACCTGGGAGAGTGGACACACACACATGCCAAAAAAAAAATCATTAACAGCTCTGTATGCACACAAACACCCACACATGCCCTTGCTCACAACCTCACACAAAGACACACACCTACACACAGACACACACCCACACACACACACCCACACACACGCACACTTTCTCCGTGCTTTTGCCGATATGGATGCCTCAGCTCCCACTTAAGCTGGCGTGGCTCAGTAGCATCCTCCTTCCTCTCAATTTCATACCTGAAATCCTCCTAGCATATCTCTAATGGGCTGACTGTGTCTAAACCAGTCAGCCTGTGTCTGACGCAGTGGAACCATGTTTAGAATGGCCTCACTATGTCAGAGAGATGAGCAACAAAATCCTTTTTCGAGGAATCACACAACCCTGCTCCCATATTTGACTTTTGACACTCATAAAATTTGTAGCGTATTGATAGTGAGGAGGGGATCACTCTGAATGCTAAAAGGAAGGAGTTTTCAGTAGAAAAGCTCCTCTGAATTATTAGGGTATTACATCTATCAGCTGCTGGCACTCCAGTTTCTCAATGATCCTTTCCTGTGTTCATACATGGAGAAATTGTCTGAAGCTGTGCATCACTGAAGCAATTAAAGTGAGGAATAGACCCACCGCTGAAGTGATATTTTCTAAAAATCACCACTAAAGCCACAATCTATGCATAGTGTTCCTTTTTCAAACAGCACAGGCATGTACTTATGCTTGCTCATACATATATTCTGCATAGCTGCATGTCAAATGATGGAGCCCTACCAGTGGTTGTAGTCCATGTGTTGGCGTATGAGTGCGTGAGGCTGGACGGTTCCGTATGCATCCACTTCAGGCATATTCATGTCATCTATGAAGTAGATCAGTCTCCTGCTGCCTGGAGGTCCATAGTTGCGCCCTGCTTTCTTCTCAAGAGGCTTTTCCAACACGGCTGTGTAGGAGATGAATGATGGAGCAGAGAGCACAAATGTGGAAAAGAGAGAATCAGTGATTGAAAGGTATAACTGAATAGCTGTATTTATGGAGTAGTTAAGAGCTGAGGATTCAGGGGTTATGGTGGGGAGATTCGATTTCGGTTGGAGGATGTATAAACCAGTAGCTGTGTTTCCATAATATTGTAAAGTGAACTTGACGTGAACTTTTTTATAGTAGCGAAAAATTTAAATAGAAGAAAATCTGATTCGGGTTTGTGTGCATTCACTGTTTTAAAGTGAATAAACTAGATCGCACAGTGTTCTCAGAGGGTAATGATGTAGGCCACATGGCTACACATGCCTGTAATAAACAGTGCAAAAAGCTGGAAACAAACCAGTAATTTGCTAGTGCTAAAGACCTCGAAGAAAAAGACGAATAAATGAAGAAAACTTGCTGAAATTGAGAGAGGTCTTGAGGGATTATGAATCAGAAAAGTTGTATTTGTTCTTTCATGCGGGCTGGTATGAGCCATGTTTCATGCTGTCCAGAAAGTAAAGGTGGGTTTCAATATCCAAACTACAATATTATGTAGCATAGCAGCAAAAGATTTAGTATGTTTCAATCCATACCCCAGTATGTCCCATGTTTTTGCCAAAAATACACTGATGTCTTTCTACAATGCAGTCAGATTTTGCAGTATGTACACCAGCAGGCTTTTCTGGCCCATTCCCTGTGCTACAAACAGGTGAAAGCACATTTCACGATACAGACTGCGAAAGTAAAAGTTACAGGAGCATTATTATGATATAGCGTGTCTTAATTACATACACACTGTTTGAAACTTTGTGAGGGCAGCTGCACTACATATTGAAAAAGTATGCAGTTTGGAATGTAGCCAAAGATAAAGGCAAAGAAGAGAAACAGATGATCAGCCGTGAGTCAAAGTTTGCTACAGGAGAACTTTTTTGAAGAAGGCATCTCCATCTCCCATGAAACACAAATATGTTTTCAAAGAAGTAACATAAACACCTTAAGTTAAAAACTTTTGCAAAATTGGAGATGTTTTTTGAGTTTTACCATTTCCACTGACTTTTTATATGATACTGGCAATTACACAAAAAATAGGCCATAAAAACATACACTATATTGCCAAAAGTATTAGCTCACCTGCCTTGACTCACGTATGAACTTAAGTGACATCCCATTCCTAATCCATAGGGTTCAATATGACGTCGGTCCACCCTTTGCAGCTATAACAGCTTCAACTCTTCTGGGAAGGCAGTCCACAAGGTTTAGGAGTGTGTTTATGGGAATTTTTGACCGTTCTTCCAGAAGTGCATTTGTGGGGTCACACACTGATGTTGGACCAGAAGGTCTGGCTCTCAGTCTCCGCTCTAATTCATCCCAAAGGTGTTCTATCTGGTTGAGGTCAGGACTCTGTGCAGACCAGTCAAGTTCATCCACACCAGACTCTGTCATCCATGTCTTTATGGACCTTGCTTTGTGCACTGGTGCACAGTCATGTTGGAAGAGGAAGGGGCCAGCTCCAAACTGTTCCCACAAAGTTGGGAGCATGGAACTGTCCAAAATGTCTTGGTATGCTGAAGCATTCAGAGTTCCTTTCACTGGAACTAAGGGGCCAAGCCCAGCTCCTGAGAAACAACCCCACACCATAATCCCCCCTCCACCAAACTTTACACTTGGCACAATGCAGTCCGACAAGTATCATTCTCCTGGCAACCGCCAAACCCAGACTCGTCCATCAGATTGCCAGATGGAGAAGCATGATTCGTCTCCACTGCTCTAGAGTCCAGTGGCAGCATGCTTTACACCACTGCATCCCATGCTTTGCATTGCACTTGGTGATGTATGGCTTGGATGTAGCTGCTCGGCCATGGAAACCCACTCCATGAAGCTCTCTGCTGAAGCACTGTTCTTGAGCTAATCTGAAGGCCACATGAAGTTTGAAGGTCTGTAGCGATTGACTCTGCAGAAAGTTGGCCACCTCTTCGCACTATGCGCCTCAGCATCTGCTGACCCCGCTCCGTCAGTTTACGTGGCCTACCACTTGGTGGCTGAGTTGCTGTCATTCCCACACACTTCCACTTTCTTATAATACAGCTGACAGTTGACTGTGGAATATTTAGGAGCGAAGAAATGTCACGACTGGATTTGTTGCACAGATGGCATCCTATCACAGTTCCATGCTGGAATTCACTGAGCTCCTGAGAGCGACCCATTCTTTCACAAATGTTTGTAAAAGCAGTCTGCATGCCTAGGTGCTTGATTTTATACACCTGTGGCCATGGAAGTGATTGGAACACGTGATTCTGATTATTTGGATTGGTGAGTGAATACTTTTGGCAATATAGTGTAGCTACTGATGCTTACCATATCAGACAAAAACTACTCTGCTACACACATTGCATTTTTCTTTTCTTTTAGAAAAAGTCACATTTCAGGTGAACTATTAACAGCTCAAAGACATGTACAAGAGGCTGTAAGTACGTATTTCTTTGCATTAAGGGTTCAAAAGCAAAAAAGGCTGAAAACCATTTGTATAAGTAATAATGAAGTCTGAAGTGTCACAACATAGATAATAATTGACTTTGCCAACTCCAGTATCGAGTGTATTATCAGTAAAATAAATAATAAAGTTTGTTTTGGAGGGCTTTATATATATAGTTAGCCTCATTCCAGGTCAGCATCTTCAAATTTAATTCTGCTGCTTCGAGAAACCATCAATAACTTGAAGATTTTTATCGAGAATTAATACAGATATCATCTTTCTACATGGCTAGCCTGCTATCTAAATGTCAGCAGCTTGCAGACATTGTTACCACAGCCTCTTAGACTAAAAATAATGTCAGTAAGATGAACTTGACACTCAGCGGTAGTAATGTACAACACCCACCAATATCTGTCTTTGTGAATCGGACAATATTTTTGATTTTTGTCTCAGTGGAAGTCTACAGAGAGTGAGTTAGGGGGAATGTCTTTCAGCATTAAAAAAATAAAGCACATAGTCCTGTTCAAAATTTTTTAAATTGGAACACCTCTTTCCACTCAAGGTAAAGCGCAAGCTGAGCAGAAAACAAGCACTAGTATTATTAATATGATGATGTCTACCCTTATATAGTCAGCGTTGCTTTAGAACTCAATAAATGTGATCAAGATATGTAACAGGCCAATGATGTTCTAGGTGTTCTATGGCAATTGTGTGTATCCTGATATACAGTCATGATATGCATGGTTTCTACCTTGGAGCATAGCAGACGTAGTGTAATAGTTGAATGGGACATTTTTAATCATGTATTTCTCTCCATCCAGTGATCCCAGCTTGTCCCCAACCAGTACAGACTTCCCAGTGCCAGCGTTCCCAACCAGCATGACGGGCCTACGGTGCTCCAGGAGGCGGTCCATGAAATAACTCACTCGAATGGTCTCTGTAGTGTGGACCAGACATGCCTGTACAGACAGAAACCATATAGAAGCATACGGATCTTCACATCAAAAATTCAATTCCGAATCTCTTTTAAGATACTAAAGGTTATAAGACTGCAAGAATTTTAGAAGTTTGAACCAATATTTATCAAATAAATAATAACTATAATGATAGCTATACTCATTTTCCATCATAAACATATTACAGAAAGTAAAATTTGAAAAAACAGATAAAACTGATTTTAATTCTAAGATATGTACCGTGCAGCACTTTTTGCAAACACACTATGCCGTAAATACACTGCTTCTGAATAACTTCAGACATATCATTAGCATTACTCAAATGTAATTGTTCTTATTCTATTGTACGTATCACCAACCTTTGAGACATGTAACTGGGTCTTTGCTGCTTAATGTGCAATGCTTACTTTGTCTGTCTGCTGTTTAGTGGGTATATCAGAGCTTTTTTATTGTTGTAATTTGAAACAAGGATAAGAGCTGAGACCAAAACAGTGAACTAAGAGATGCTAAATCAGACTGCACAATAATGACTACTGGGATTGTCTTCTGTCAAATATATTATTGTTAACTAATTATTTTTGCACAGTTAAATTAACTTTTTTACTCATATTTTCAGATTCAAGGACAATGTCTAACTTGCAAAAATACATTTTTTCAATGCGATTTGTTGTAGCGCCACAACAAATCACATCCCCATGTAGTATAAGCAAGCATGAATTCTAGAACATCATTCTCCCAGATGACAAGTTTAAATGTCATGCAGAAAAGTAGAAAAGCGTCTGTAAAGCAATAATCATAAATGTACCCCAAACCTGATCACATTAAAGGGGGAGCATATCATATCGTAAATGTTAAAAACTCCAAAGGACACAACAGCATTCGCAAAAAATATATTCTCCAATATCTCAGGTTACATAGGCAGATGGACTTGCACAGATACATTTGTACTGCATGTGACAAAAGAGCATTTAATGAATGAATAGAATATTTGATAATAAAAACAACAAAGTCTCATAAATTCCAATCTCATCACAAAAGACACATATACTGAAAATAATCATCAAAGTTTACCTCAATCTTTTTAGGACTGTATATATTAAATTAAGCCTGTCACCTAGACCCTGCAGGCCTCCAAAGGCAACTCCTTAAGTCTTTTTTCTAATGCAGTAAAATATTTTGAGAAGAATACGTCCAGCACATGAAACACAACAAAGTTCTCTAACAAAAAAAAATCAAAAACAGCATGTCTATTCTTAAAGTGTGTTGTACCTGTAGTGGTATATCTGCATCCATCTGAAACTTGGGCACCATCTTGGACCAGGGTTCAAACTTCTTGCTCTCGGGGTCTATGTAGTAATCAAACACAGTGCCCTGGGATGGAAACTTGATTGTTTTGAACTCAGCCACCCACCACTTGCTGAACTCCACTCTGTAGTCGACCAACTACACTCACACAGAGCACACACGCAGAGACACAGAAGGTAGGCAAGCAGTCAATACTCTAAAATGACTTCCTCTCTGCTTTTTCTCCTCCATACAGTAGCTATGGATCTATGCGTTTGATTTATGCTGGTGTGAATACAAACCAGAGGGCAAATAAATGGCAACAATATAGAGAAACAGCTACAGCAGTTGAAGGGTAGAAAATAAGAGATGGCAGGCCTATCTATCCATCTGTGTGATTCAAACAGTGAGGTAGCCTCATCCCCTGCTGGCTGGCAGTTCCTCGCCTTCTTCTCTGTCTCCCTACCCCTTGGTACCTGTCTCCTCTATTCACTACCAACTCTCCAGTCAATAAAACCACTTAGCATTTAAATGCATCTGTGATGGGAAAATAAAGTGGAGTACATTTGTACCAAGGGGAGAGCAGTTTTATCCCATAACTTAGATGGACGCGCTTACTGTACGGCACTAACTGGATTGCTTAGCAACCGCTCGCCACGGCTCTCCTGCTGATTTAAATTCAGGCAGCCTGTGTGTTGTTGAGCGGGAATGAAGTCCACTTCATTCTCAGATGGAGATCTCTCCCTTTTTAAAAAAATGACATTTCTTCGACTGAAAATAACATTCAAATGACTTTTCATAAATAGAGACACAAACTTGAGTTGCCTAAGAGCCATTGGGGCTTGAACAATACCAAGGAATACCCATAATGCAACTGCAAGAAACTCTTTCAGGAATGAGTTATGAGAAGAGAAAAAGAAATCATTCAGCTGTTTCAGTTATGTCCTCATTTTTTCTCCACTTTATGCAACCACTTAGTAAGCCTCTCACATGCCCAGAGGCCCATGCAGTACCTGGTCCTGGAACATGGCTCCCCCAAAGGCCCAGACCGCAGCAAAGACAAAATAGAGCTCATAAAGTTCTTTGGCACAGTCTGATGGAGTGTTTTCTGGAGTCAGAAGACACTCCAGCAAGTAGCACAGCATCTGGACCAAACTCTGCTCAGGGATAGGGATGATTTTCTTAAACCTGGACAAAGACAGACACATTAAATCACAGTATTCAAGCATTACTGTTTATATGCTTTCTGTGCTAACTTGTGCTAACAGAATAAAATAAAATGGCAAATTATGTTTTCACCTTTTGTAATTTTGAATTGTGTGCACATTTTTTGCAGATGTAACAGAACAAACACAGCTTTTTGATTAATTTAATTAAAATTTCTGTTTACTTCCAAGAAACCAGATGACAAATTTATGAGCTATGGTACAGTAGTGCATTTTAGGGATTTTTGGCTTCACACTGTCGACAAAATATTCCTCCTCTCTGTCTCACTCCTCTGCTTCCTGTTTTTGTTGTCTGCTCCAATAACAGTAGTGATGGAGGTGTTGGAGGAGGCGAGTGGTCCTGGACAGAATGCAAGATGGCATCCCGTTCTTCTGAGTCAGTCCCTGTTTGCCCCGGTCCAACACGCCCACTTAGCACAGTTCCTCCCTGTGTTATGTCATACCCCAACATCCTGCGTCACAGCATGACTGCAAGTGCTTAATATCAGAGTGGCTCAGAGCTGCTGGTGAGCTGTTACCTTGATCTAACAGCGTCCAGGCAGGAGGGCAGGTACTTGTCAAACAGTATGGTCAGGTTGGCCTTCTCTGATTGGACATCTCTCTTGTCGATCCAGCTAGAAACTGGTGGGTTCCAACCGAGGTCTGCTGGGTTAATGTACAGGATGCCTGGAAGAAGAACAAGCAAAATCGGACTTTGGCAAATTCTGTAATCATACTACGGCATGGTCCAATAAATCTGTCTTGGGGTCCTGGGGCAAAAAAGTGTTATAGACTTAACCACACCCCATCCCCAACCATCATGTAGTGTCTATGAACTGAAGCTGTACAGCTGGCATTATTTCTGCTTGGCGCAGCATGCCCTAGGTTTCAACTCACGAGTGCAGACGTAGAGAGGGCATGAACTTCCTGTCTTATGCCTTAGATGGGCTCCATAGGTTTCAGTTGGGTTGCTGCTTTCAACAGGATTATTCTGTGTACTCATAACTTCAGTTGACATGTTAGGTCTTCCGATCTTATCTTTTTTAGCTCTTAAATTTGTTTCACACATCCTATTTATCTAATTTTATCATTTGTTCAATCTTAAAATGCCACAACAGTGTAAAACTACCAAAGTCACCAAAAATAGTTGTTTTTCCTTTAAAAGGCATTCAGACGTATCTTACCAGACAGAGCATTTTTGGTGATGATTTGAATGGTCAAATAGACTAGTTACGCAGTCTGATGTAGTGGCAACAACTGCAAGACACTGTCAACAGAATGTCTGTTTTTGGTCAACATCATCGGTGCTGTAGGCAAAATATTTCCAAACTGGCGACTAGGATTGTAAGATGATGCCAAAATAATCATGATTATTTTTGATCAATACTGAGATAACAATTAGCTTATTTATCACAACTATTCATTGATTTTAGAGAGAAAATCTCTTTTGCTCTGTCATAAAGCACTGCTTTCATTTCAGTGCTGTGCTACATTGCAGTTAAAATACAAATCTGTATCACAATATGACTTAAAATAATCTTCACCTGAATCCACTGCAGAATCTATAAATATTTCAAATTGCACTCAAAATTCCCCACCTGCTAAACATTTGCCTATCGATACACGCTACAATTACTGATGTTCCCTAAAGACCTCACATTCAGGCTACAGTAGATAGTAGCTCGGCGGCTATTGCCCCGAGACGCCTCTGGTTTCCACTTAGTTACTGCAGCGCAGCAGCTCAGACAGCTGTGTAGCCAAAAATTACATCAAAATTTTGTTCAGATTTAGCCGAGCTGAAACCAAGAGTTTTTATTTTCTACACGAGTTGTTTCTATGAGCGGCTCACTTTAAATGTCAATATTACAACTTGAGCATATTCATTTATCTTCCTTTTCAGAATTTCTGTCCTGTTCCTAGCTCATTTTACTGTGCATGTGTGCAGTGTTCATATCAACAAACTTGAGTGTATCCCAAAACACCTAAATCAGATCAACTCATGTGCAATCAGACAGACATCTCTTGTAGAATATGTGTATAAGTGAGAACCATGCAAGTACTCCTTTTGTATTAAGCAGCAAAAGTTGTGTAATGTGCTTGAACTGATTTTTTCTAACTTCATGTTACACTTTCGATGATTACTGTGCATGTGCACACCACAATGTTGATTCTGCCACCATTAGTGCGACAGCAGTGTGTCTATTCACACCTCAAGCAAATAGAGTAACATGACATTGACAAAAATAATGTGTTGGTCTCCACAATGTCTGTAGCTGCTTGATAGAAAAGAACAAAAGGAAGGAACAAAAACAAAAACTACCTGCTCTGGACACAGTAGCAGGGGTAGCAGTGTGGAGGTGGCTAATCTCAAACACCAGCCTCATGGTCCGGTTCAGAGGGATCCGCTCATTACTGGCCAGAGTCAGCACCTAGCAAAAGGAGGGAACATATTTACATATAGTCTGCATAGATAGTATTGAAAAAGAATGTGTTCCTATTATGTCATCTTGTATCCTCAGCTATTTTCATTATTCTTAGCATTATGTGTACACACTGCCATTTATTCTCATCCAGAGAGTGCACATAGTTTACTACTCACAACAGTGATGAGTCAATCACATTTCACTTTTTTTTTATCTGAATGCTCATTTAGTGAACAACAGAGAGTAAAAATTTCTTTCTGATACTGAATAAAAGACTCAGCTTATTCACACACACACACACACACACACACACACACACACACACACACACACACACACACACACACACACACACACACACACACACACACACACACACACACACACACACACACACACACACACACACACACACACACACACACAGACTCAATTTGCTCACACCTTGTTGTCATCCATGACTGTGTTGAGTGACTCAATCCACATTGGGTCAATATCTCCATCCAGAACAATCCACTTAGGCCCGTTGTGACTAATATTGGCCAATTCACGCATTATATTGGAGAACAGGCCTGTAGGAAGAAGAGGTCACATTATGGATATTAGAAACAGCTCATTAAACCCTTTGTGTTGATAAAATAGCGTATCTAAAGGAGTCAGCAATCACCATCTTTCCACTCTCTGGTTGCTGGGTTGATGATGCCAAAAAGTTCGTCATTGGTTACAGCCTTTGGGTTAAGGTCTGCCCACACAGGCCGCAAATTCATGTTCTGATAGGTCCTTTGGAGTGACCTCATCACCTGACTCTTCCCAGTGCCTGCGTTCCCTATCACAAACACTGAGTGACGCACTGCCAGCAGCTCCTCCAGCTGCACCACCTAACACACACAGAATGCAACATTTTCAGTTCTTCATTGTGTATCACACAGAGGAGACTTACAAAATGAATTTCAAACAAAGAACTCCTCCACAATAACACTGCATTTCATATACACTGCAGCATTCTGTCTATTTTATCTCATCCTTAATATTCTTGCCTATGGTGAGTATAATTTGATGCAGAATGACAGGGTAGTGTGATGCAGTGCAGTGCAGCACAGCAGCTCTGAGCACTGTTTACAGAATACAATAAATGACAGCAGTGGTCTTCTGGAACGACAGATATGTGCACCCACAGTATTCTGTGTTTACATAATTAAAGGGCCACTCCACCTATTTTACACAGGAAATTATATTGGATGGAACATATTAATCAAGAGTTGTACAATGCCTTCCTTGATGGAGACCAAAAGTGATCAATATTAAATCAGGGGGAATTCATTTTTACATAAAAATGATAGGAAATGTAGACTATTATATAGTGGTGGGATACGATGAAAAAAACTAATCTAATTAATTACAGCCCTTGTATTTAATTAATCGCAATTAATTGCATTTTTGTCAAATAGCAATATTTGACACAAGTAATTATTTTCAATCCAAATTAATTTTGGTTGACAGTTCAATCAATGAATAGACATATGTGTTTATAATTTAAAATTTATGAAATTAATACGATTTTCAAATTTGACATATAGAAAAAAGTTATTTTGATGATTTAATGCCTGGATTTAGTTCGGTTTTCCCATTGTATGGCACATAACAAAAGCATAGGTAGTTCAAGGGCCTTCAGAAAGTTGAAAATCCACAGATTCATTCTGTTTTCAGAGTTTCAGGGTCTGATAAATGGTGTAATTTTGACGGTTCTTTTTTTTAGGAATATAAATTTTTATTTGTAAACTAAAATATTTTTTCATGAATTAGAAGTTTATAATTAAGTTATTAAGACAGTCATTTTGGTGGTTTATTACTCTGCTGAGGCTCCGCGCCTTTGGCAGTGTAATAACTTAAACCACAATAATGTTTCATTTCTATTTATGTGCATTTTTCATCTGTAAGCAGGCAAGCAAGCGCGTTTATTTATACAGCACATTTCAACAACAAGGCGATTCAAAGTGCTTCACAAGGACATTAAAACAGCAGATGAAAACACAATTATAAAAAGAAAAACAAAAGAAAACACATTTATAAAATCATTAAAAAGGTCATTAAAATTTAAGGATGCAGAAGAGTAAAAGGATCAAAAACAAAAGTTAGGAAATAAGGACATTTTAAAAGTTACACTGCAGAGTTTGTCAAAAAATAAGATTTAAAGTAACTTAAAAGAATTTAGTCAAAAGCAGCTGAGAACAGGTAAGTCTTCAGAATGGACTTAAATGTGCAGAGAGTTTCAGCAGATCTACAGTTACCTGGAAGTTTGTTCCAGATATGTGGAGCATAGTAGCTGAATGCAGCTTCTCCATGTTTGGTTTTCACTCTGGGAAATAATAGAAGACCTGATCCAGATGACCTGAGTGGTCTGGTTGGTTTATACTGAGTCAGGAAGTCTCTGATGTATTTTGGTCCTAAACCATTTAAAGCTTTGTAGACCAGCAGCAGGACTATAAAATCTACCTTCTGAATGTCTACTACCTTCACAGATTACTGCAAACTCAAAACTCAATCATAGCGATTATAGTCAACATTTTATGATTTTTTTGTAAACTGAAGCACTTTCAGTGTCTTCTAAAGTGGTCTATTCTGGGATGGTTACACCGTTAGCCGGTAGCAGGACTGTCTTAGCTAATGTTAGCTCTGGTGCAAACAGCAACATGTTTTGCATTGAGGTGATAATGTCGGCTTGAAGTGCTGCCGTGATCAGAAAACTCCTTGTTGCACAATTTGCACACAACCACACTTTTATCCAAGCTGCCATGAGGAAGATTTTTAAAAGAAAACTTTCCTCTCAACAAGCACAATGTGTTCTCATCTTCCTTCACTGGTCACTGTGCTGACATCACTCCTATGGATCTTCTTCACAGCTGCAGACCGTAGACCGTATGCTACAAACAGACGTTAGGTTCATTACCGCCACCTACTGGGCTGGAGTGTTCATCAGCGTTACCGATGTACAAATTAGGGAACTGAGAAAGGTGCGATTAAATGCATTAATTTATTTAACTCTTTATTTACGATGTAATTAATTAATCGAAATAACCAAATAACCACTCGTTTTTTGTTTTTCAATACTCGTTTCAGAACGGAAAATCCAATTACCAAAATATACACGGACCAGTAGGGCTCGACTGATTTATGAATCCTTTACAAAATAATCATCATCGGCCGGAGTTTTGCCGATTAAATGCCGATATATTCTTAATGTCTCATAAAACAGTAAATGCTGTTAACTGTTAAGCAGAATGACGTCCTTGTGCCATCTGTCCAATACATGGAGCTCTGACTCCATGCAATCCTCAGTTCTCTCCACTGTCTTCTCAGTAACATACAGGAGTAAACTACAGCCAGGCAACATTACAGGAGTGGGCTGAGTGAAGCTTGCCGACAGGTAAGTTTATAAGGACGTTGTGAAATTAACAATAACTCAACATGTCTCCCGTTTCAGTTTAACTTTCTTTGCCTTGTGTCATGATAACGAATACTTTTGGCAATATAGTGTGTATATATATATATATATATATATATATATATATATATATATATATATATATATATATATATATATATATATATATATATATATATATATATACATACATACACTATATTGCCAAAAGTATTCGCTCACCTGCCTTGACTCACATATGAATGTAAGTGACATCTCATTCCTAATCCATAGGGTTCAATATGACGTCGGTCCACCCTTTGCAGCTATAACAGCTTCAACTCTTCTGGGAAGGCTGTCCACAAGGTCTACGAGTGTGTTTATGGGAATTTTTGACCGTTCTTCCAGAAGGACATTTGTGAGGTCACACACTGATGTTGGACCAGAAGGCCTGGCTCTCAGTCTCCGCTCTAATTCATCCCAAAGGTGTTCTGTCGGGTTGAGGTCAAGACTGTGTGCAGGTCAGTTAAGTTCATCCACACCAGAGTCTGTCATCCATGTCTTTATGGACCTTGCTTTGTGCACTGGTGCACAGTCATGTTGGAAGAGGAAGGGGCCAGCTCCAAACTGTTCTCACAAAGTTGGGAGCATGGAATTGTCCAAAATGTCTTGGTATGCTGAAGCATTCAGAGTTCCTTTCACTGGAACTAAGGGGCCAAGCCCAGCTCCTGAAAAACAACCCCACACCATAATCCCCCCTCCACCAAACTTTACACTTGGCACAATGCAGTCTGACAAGTATCCTTCTCCTGGCAACCGCCAAACCCAGACTCGTCCATCAGATTGCCAGATGGAGAAGCGCAATTCGTCACTCCAAAGAACGCGTCTCCACTGCTCTAGAGTCCAGTGGTGGCGTGCTTTACACCACTGTATCCCACACTTTGCATTGCACTTGGTGATGTATGGCTTGGATGTAGCTGCTCGGCCATGGAAACCCATTCCATGAAGCACTGTTCTTGAGCTAATCTGAAGGCCACATGAAGTTTGAAGGTCTGTAGCGATTGACTCTGCAGAAAGTTGGCCACCTCTTCGCACTATGCGCCTCAGCATCCGCTGACCCCGCTCCGTCAGTTTACGTGGCCTACCACTTGGTGGCTGAGTTGCTGTCGTTCCCACACACTTCCACTTTCTTATAATACAGCTGACAGTTGACTGTGGAATATTTAGGAGCGAGAAAATGTCACGACTGGATTTGTTGCACAGGTGGCATCCTATCACAGTTCCATGCTGGAATTCACTGAGCTCCTGAGAGCGACCCATTCTTTCACAAATGTTTGTAAAAGTAGTCTGCATGCCTAGGTGCTTGATTTTATACACCTGTGGCCATGGAAGTGATTGGAACACCTGATTCCGATTATTTGGATGGGTGAGCGAATACTTTTAGCAATATAGTGTATCTGTGATAATGCTGTCCATTTCTCCTGGCTGAAGTTACTTTAAGTTAACATCAGACTGTAACCTCTGATACAAACATGTTCTAACATCGTGTTTTAAAAATGTTGTGTAAATCTGAGGTTACGTTTCCTGATTTAGTGTTAACGCTGATGCTAAATCAGGTTAGTCTGCATCATAAACTAGTTAACTGTTAGCTGTAGCTAAGTATCCTGCAGGTCACAGCTGATCAATCACAACGGATCGATAACTGCTGTTTTAATGATCAGCAGATATAAATAAATCTACGTTTATGTTACTCCACAGAACTGTTACTGATGAATGTTAATCTCTCAGTTCAGTTCTGAGTTATTATCTCTGTTCTTTGCTTCAGACAGTTTTTTTCTCTACAACAGTCACATGGAGCTCATGTTAATGCTAATGATGCCTTAGAAAAAAACAGAATAAACTTTATTGTCCATCTAAGGCAGTAAAATGGTTTGTAGCCTCAACCAGGAAAACAAACATTTCCATAAGATTAAAAAATAAAACAAAAACAGAACACTCTATTGTGTTTCATTCATATCCTGATGATTTCACTCTGATATTTAATGTTCCGTATTCTGTTTGGTTCCACACTTGCTGATGACCACATCCGGTCTCAGGAAATGAAAAAACTGACCTTTTTTTGTTTCTGTTTCTTACTGATTTTATTTATTTGTTTTTCTTAATATAAAATTAAGATCAAAGCATTTTTAAAAATTTGTATACACGGACAAGCCGTGTGTGGTTCGCTCATTCGTTTTTCCGTTTCAAAATAAAATGAGAAAAAACAAGTAATCGCTTTGTTTTTTCGTCTAAAAATTAAATTCGAAAAACAAAAAGTAGAGAAAGAAAAAAATGCTGCGTTTTTACAAATTTTAAGGTTTAAACAAGAGAAAAAGCCTTTTCCCATTTGGAAGCTGCCGGCAGAACCGGAAGTCAAAGTCATAACTTGTGGCGACTTGACTTCACTTCTCTGTCCCAAACTCAGCACCACGTACTTTGAAAACAACGAACACATCTTTGTCTTATTTAGAGGAAGTGGACGCATCACACTGAAAGCTCATGATCTCAGTGTGAACAAAATTGCTTTAATAGTCCAAGTAAGTATTTTTAAGTATTAAAATATGAAAAACTCTGGCGATTCCGACCTGTTCCAGTTTAATCAGGTTAACTGTTGATAGTTTCCATCTCCAGATGTTTCGTCGCAGATTTGTCCTGACCAGATCTGGCTGTGTGTGAAATAAAGATACTAGATAAAGAAGACCTGCCGAAAAATGTCGACATCACTACTTAATAAAGTCTATATCCATATAAATAACATCTGTAGACAGTAAAAAGAAATGTGCTGGTCGCAATAAAAAAAAACAAAACATATTTTTATGAACAGTGAGAGGAAACGATGGAATCCAGAAATAAAATCAGAGACCACAGTCTGACTCATCATGCCACCGATCAGTCCGATAAACGTCCCGCTTCATCCACATAGATCTTTGTCATCCTGTCAGGTGTTTAACACCTGGTGATTGTTCAGGAAACACGCCCAGGTTAACTGGGGATAATCACAACTTAACACAGGCTGCCTGGTTAATAACGAGACACAAAACTAATTAATGTCTCACCAAGAAAACCCACAACATAGAAGCTCGTCCACTGCTGTGTGTTAGTCTGAGTTAAGTGGAACAGATCCAGAGCAGAACTTCAGGTTTAACTCGGGTTTGTTCTCAGAAACACTGAGAGCCTCAGCAGCCTTCCATCATAACAACACACAGCAGAACATCAGCTGGATCTGATAAAATACATCAGAACAACACGCAGCAGAACATTAGCTGGATCTGGTAAAATACATCAGAACAACACGCAGCAGAACATCAGCTGGATCTGATAAAATACATCAGAACAACATGCAGCAGAACATCAGTTGGATCTGATAAAATATATCAGAACAACACGCAGCAGAACATCAGCTGGATCTGATAAAATGCATCAGAACAACATGCAGCAGAACATCAGCTAGATCTGATAAAATACATCAGAACAACACGCAGCAGAACATCAGCTGGATCTGATAAAATACATCAGAACAACACGCAGCAGAACATTAGCTGGATCTGATAAAATACATCAGAACAACACGCAGCAGAACGTCAGCTGGATCTGGTAAAATACATCAGAACAAACTGAGACCATGTTGTTAAAACTAGTCGCTCAGAAAACAATAAAACACGTTCAGTCCTCCGTCCGAACCGTCATTTTAGAGCACGTTAACCGTTGACGATATTAAATAAAAATGGAAGTAAAGGGATCCCATCTGGTCAAAACAAACAATATATGTGTGAGCTGTGACTTTCTAAAAACTCTGGCTGATTTAGAAATGGCAAAAAGATACGTTTAAAGACATCGCAGAGGAAGACTAGAATACTTCCAGTACTGTACAGTCTGAGTGATTATAATACGCAGGTAGTTTGTGTTATATTTTTGTAATCCTTTTTACATCCTTGTGAGGATGTTTATCGGACTGATCAGTGGCATGATGAGTCAGACTGTGGTCTCTAATTTTATCTCTGGATTCCATCGTTTCCTCTCACCCTTTATAAAAATATGTGTTTGTTTTTTAAATTTCGCCAGCACATTTCTTTTTACTGTCTGTAGGTGATATTTACATGGCTATAGACTTTATTAAGTAGTGATACCGACGTTTTTCGGTGAGGTCTTCTTTATCAAATATCTTTATTTCACACACAATATTTAATATTTAATATTTCTGGTCGGGATGAATCTGAGGAAGAAACATCTGGAGACGGAAACTATCACCAGTTAAACTGGAACAGCGGCACCAATAGATGACCAGTATCCCATCATAAACTGTCGTCCACATGTGGGATCTGACTGTAAAACACACAGAAGTGGAACGTAACATTCTACAGTTAATAAAGTATGGCACTGAAAATAACATCTTTGGTTAACAGAACAAATTCCAGCTCTCTCCAAATCAGCATCGACACATGATTGATCTTCTTAAACTGCTCTCCATGCAGAACCTCCTGACTCTCACAGAACAACGTGGAGCTCCATGATTTCTGCGTGGGTTTTCCACTCTTAAAGAGAATGAAATAGGATAAGGGCTCGAGGACAGCCATTCTAGATGTGTTCACGGTCCAGACCAGCTCTAAACTGTTCTTCCTCGGTGACTTCCGGTGTTGCTACAAAATAAAACAACAGCCGTATTTTGTCTTTCGGGTTTAAAAAGCTACAGCAAAAAACCAACACTGTGTTTTTTTCATTAGTTAAATAATACATTCTTACATTCAGGTTTTAAAAACAGAATAACAAAAAAAAAAAATCGTGGTTTATTGGTTTTTTAGATTTTATTTTGAAACTGAAAAATGAATGAGCGAACCATACACGGATTACGGACCCTACTATTTACCATCTTCCATTTTGAGTTGATTGTTTCTGCCACTACCAGACAGAAAGATAAGATCAACTGCCCATTTGCAACATGCAACATGCACATGCGCAACGATAAGTCTACTTGGACAAATTGCTCGAAATGCTTTGCCAGAAACGTTTCAGGGATTTTGAGTCATTCTGTGGTGCAGATGCCTTAATTGCATTAAAATGTTTAATCAGATTAATCATGATAATGGATTAATCCGTGTTAACGCATACATTTTGACAGCCCTAATTGTATTGTATTGTATTGCATTGTATTGTAGGTCATAACAGAAAATGAGATTAGAATTGAATGACAGAATAAATAATGGATACCAACACTGACACTAAAAAAGTGCTGCAGTAAAAAGAAGTAGGTAAGCAGGCTGTATTACTTAACAAAGTAATTATGTATTTATCTATATTCATGTCATTCACAATTTCATAGGATCTGCATCATATTTTGCACAGCTTTCAAAAGCCTAAATATCCCCCACATGAGGTCATTAAGATTACATTGGATTGAACCTGAAGCTCCAACAGAAAGAATGTTTTGGGGTTAAGGAGCTAAAAAAAAAAGTGTGCATTTATGACAGCTGGAAGATCAAGCATAACACATTTTTGAGTTGCATTATGGGAAGTGCAGTGTTCAGTACTAACAACTAAAAGTTTTTTTTTCAATCCTACAACATTATGGAAGTGCAAGACTAAATTGCTAGAGTCTACCTAAATGTACAGCAAGTCACAAAGAGCTATCTTCAGCCACAAGAAGAACAAAGATTTGTGGAACAGATGGTGTGACCCTCACAGGCCTCTGATCTCAGCATCTTGTAGTCAGTCTGGGATTCCATGAAGCGGCAGGAGACAGTGAGAAAGACTGAATCCACAGAAGAACTGAGACAAGTTCTCCAAGATGTTCAAATATCTTGAACATCTGTACACAGGTGTAACAATTCCATGCTGTTTTAACCAGCCTTTGATCCCAAAACAGATTCTAGGTGGATTTTGGTCCTGTCATATTTTTACACACTGCAAGCTACTTTTTCATTGCAATAAGTCCTACACCTCTATGGAAACAGTTTTTTTTTTTTTTTTTTCAAAATGCCATTGGATGCTACCAATAGTGGTAAAAAAACAAAAAAAAAGCAGCTTGTTCTACATACAATATTTTACTACATACAGTTTGAATTTGGCTTTCTTCTGAAGAGAACTGATTTTTTGGAGACAGAAATGAGGCAGAATAAAGTGGCTTTGATGAAATATCACAATTTCATATATCAAATCACAATAAAGATTTTGTTAGTTCTGGCACATGATTTGTTTAAGGACTTTGAAAATCAGACAATTCTCTCTGGTTTTACAGTGTTTGGCTCTGAGAAATGGTGTCATTGTGGCAATTTTTAAAAGATAATATGCCTTTAAAATCTGACAATGGGTTCAGAGGGTTAAAGGCAAATACTGATTTGGTTTAAGTTTTTGTAAGTCCACTTGCACTGTATGTAAATAAAAGGTATTTATTACATTATTTTTCAAAGGATCTTCAGTATTCTTTAGGGCATGAAACATTTACACAGTATGATATATGTATAGTCTACTGTACAATGTAAAGAGAGTTGAATCTGGTTTACAGCAATTGTAGTTACAGTGTCATAAATTCCCATCACCCATTTTTTCTAAAGCATTCTCAATATTTTGGCTTCTCCAATTCTTAATCTATAATTTCTTTTTAACTACGTCTGGGGTGTGATCTTTTTCCACTTTCTTCTAATTTGTTCTAATTTGTTCCAAGACCCTACATGTTTCTCATCTTCTGTTTATCTGAGGTGGATATTTTCCCAGTGTTCTGCATTAAAATGCAATGGTCTACTGAAAATGCTAATTTTCTATTAACTGGAATGTCTGAATAACTGAATAAATAATAGAAATGTGGAAATGATACGCCTTTCTTTTGTCTTTTGACACAGTTACCCCACAATCTTTTTTTGGTTTTACAATTTTGAAGGTGAATTAAAACACTGTAAAAATTGCCTTGATTTGTGGTGTAACATTTCAATGCAAGTATGTGAGATGACACAGCAGAGCGTGTAACAAAGAATAATAGAGAGAAAAAGGAAGAATGAGAGAATTCTTCCACACTTCCACTCAAAAATACAGATGGCAAGCCCAATCGATGCTATCGACCGGGCTCTTTGCCATTCCTTCTCCTCATCCATTCAGCCGGAGCGCAGGCGGCTTTACACTCTCAAAAGCCCTGGCTGATTACAGCTTTGATGTGGGGAGAACTAATGCTAGCACAGGCTAACGCTAAAGGTATGCGGCTCCTCTCGCCTCGCCTGCCCCCCCACCCCTTCAGCTCGTTGTCTGAAATCAAAAGGTTGGCTGCACAAACAAAGACAGTAAAAGTTCAGGCTCTGGGGGTGGATGGTTGTTATTGACCGTTCCACCATTCTCTCTCCCTCTCTTTCTCTGTTTCTCCTCCTCTTTGTTTATTTCTGTGGCTGTCTCTCACAATGTCAGGGTTAAGTGGCATGGTGCAGCGCCAGCCTCCATTGATGGAGTGTTATTATGTGGTTCCCGTGTCTATTTGACCTGAGGCAGATTGCACTTATTTCCCCTGGTCCTCCGTACATCTGTCTCTGACATATAACGGCTTCTATTGTGTGTGTGTGTGTGTGTGTGTGTGTGCGTGTGTGTGTGTGTGTGTGTGTGTGTGTGTGTGTGTGTGTGTGTGTGTGTGTGTGTGTGTGTGTGTGTGTGTCTGCCTGTGTGTGTGTATCAGTATGTAATATAATGACTAGAATTAGGTCATTAACTTGGACACCTGAACTCTCATCGCAGCCACTGGCTTTCAGCAATATTTGCCCAATTCATCCAGATGCTGCAGACTAGTTTGACACTAATGTGAATTTCCCGGCAGAACATTATGACGTGTGGTAAATAGCTTTTGGAAAGAACTAAGACAAATCTAAATCAGTGGTACAACTGTAATATCTGTCGAAATTGTTAAAGATGAAGCCCCCATTTGGGGACTCTGTTTTAACCTCTCAGACACCTTGTGATTATGTTTGCCTTCATCCATGGCTTAGTGACTAACTTACACTCACATGGGACCGTCATTTTTTCATCTGTAGTCAAAATTCAATTCAATAAACTACAGCAAACAAGCATGAGGACTATCAGGTTTACTGTACCTTGAGTAGAAAATTGTCCTCGGCCTGTAATTTTAAGTCCAGAATAGACTCCTTCACATGCTTCTCAAAGTCCAGGTCTCGCTTCCTGGGGACGTCCAAGGCAGGAAAAAGGTCTCCTACCAGCCCCATGAACACGGGCATGTCATCAGTCACGATCTTTGGGATGTTGAAGTCTCTCAGAGCTCGCATTAGTACCTGGTCCTCAGCTCGGCCGGGGTCTCCTCTCTTCAAAGAACCAGCCACCACCAGCACTGACTTTATGGCTCGAAGGCCCCAGTCATAGTGATCCTGCAGTGAAGGCCAGAGACATGTCAGCAAACTGGGGAGAAGATATGGGTGTTTTCATCTGCTGATATCTTCCTTCACAACCTAACTGGCGCAGTCATATTTAACTAATTCAAATTAGAGAACAAAAAAACAAAACAAAAAGGAGGTGAGTTAAGTCCATCATTATTTATACAGCACATTTAAAACAACAGTTGTTGAGCCACAGTGCTTTCACTGAGCTAAACTGGCTACACGTACTTAATTAAGAAGCTTAAATATTAATGTAAAGTTGCTATGTTATTACTATGGTTAAGTATCATATTTAACCAAATCACATTTGTAGAAACAAACTTGTTATTGACTTCATATGGACAGCAGAATCAGAAAAAAATGTTAACCAGCTTGTCACTTTAGGCAATAATATTCATATTTCTTCTTAGAACGCATCTGAAGCGGTCATCAGTATTGCATTTATACATTAGAAATGCATTCATATCGAGAATGAAGACTGGGAGCAGACATTACGGGATGGACACAAAATAACAAACAGTCCGGTACTCAGAGAGTTTGAATGGAAAACTAAAATTAGATTTTTTTAGAACTCCCTTTGCTACATCCAAGTTTGGCAGAACTTCGGACCAATGTTGGAGGGGCTGTGGTCTTGTGGGAGACCACACTCATGTATTTTGGGATTGTCCAAAATTAACAAACTATTGGAAAGATATACAAGATGAAATAAAAAAATGTTTAGGTCTGGAAATTCCACTGGAACCAAAATTCATAATCCTGGGAATTCTTCCTGACAACTTAAGATCAAAGTGTAATATCACCCAATTAAAAATATTACTGTTAATCGCTAAGAAGATGATCACGGTCTCCTGGCTTAGGCCTCAGCCCCCCATTGTTGCTCAATGGAAGAGCAAACTGAAAGAGGTGTGTCTTATGGAGCAAATAACTGCAAGACTGCAAATGAAAACAGACTTGTTTATGGACAAATGGTCTTCAATTCAAGACTATATTTCAAGATAGACTTTTGGTTTGTTCATTTACACCCGATTGAGCTTTTCTTTTCATTGTGATCCTGGCTACTGTATGTCTTTATTTCATGAACACAAGGAGTACCATAGTCAGTATATCTACATTGTACCTGTTACATTTTTGGAAACGTTTCTGTAATTGTATGATGTGACCTGCACTAAAGATTATAAATAAAACAAGTTCCAAAAAAAAAGAAATGCATTCATATAATGTAGAACTTGCTTTCAACTTACACTGAAGTATCAGGACAGTGTTACTGGGACTGTAATTTTATAATGAATAACATAAGGAAAAATAACGCTAAACATTCATTACACATACCCATGTTCAGATATGTAAACAAAAAAAAAACAAAAAAACTTGAACACTAATTAATTTCCTTCAACATTTCAAGCTCTGTATAATTTCTCTATAATCTCCATAGTGGGACTTATGGGACAATAGAACTTATCGGTAGGGTGGAGTGACTTTACAGCAAGCTTAATGGCCTTTAAAGTAACTTCTTACATCAATATTATATTTTGAAAATATTTCTTCTGTAACTAATGATATTTCTTTCTATTAGTAGCTGTAGGAAATACATTTCCGCCTCAGGAAGGATCACCCACTCTCAGGGCCCCAGAAAACTCTCCAAAAACTCTACTCATACAACTTTCTCCACATGGATATGTACTTTTATTAACTGTAAATGTGTTCAGGAAATGGCATCAATTAAGTAAAGTAACAACTGATCACAGCCAAGAGATTCATTTTAACACACTGGGAATCCACTTGACTCCATTGTTAGATAGCTGAAATGATCTTTGATTTTTGGGGGCGTGTTCAGTGCCCTAAGTTTGAGCTAGTGGCTGAACAGTTGAATTTAGTTTCTATGTAAACAGTGCTGCACCTTCAGTGAATACTCCGTTTTATTCTCTCTCTGTGTTGTGTTTGTGTGTGTGACTGGTGTGTTTAGTCACACTGGTCGTTCACTATATGACTGTGTTATGTCCTTTGACTGGTTCAGCAAAAAGCAGCAATTGACTTTGCAGAAACTAGAATCAATGATATTTTGTCGTTGCTTTTCTTAGAAAGTTGCTCATCAGATCTGTTGCTGCTTCATGTTTTGTTGATCAGTTCTATTGTTAGCTAAGCTTTTGACAACAGGCAATCAGTTGTTTATCACTGATTCGATTGGTGATCACTGTTAATCTTCACAAGTGACTCTGCTCCTGAAATTAAAGTGATCCTTTCCTGACAATGTGCTGTATAATGTGACAAAAGCCAATATCTCCAATCTCCTTATGCCAGCTGCTACTGCTTGATTCAAGCTGATGTGTGTGACTCCATCAGGAATGTAAGACACGTGTGACCCAAGCCAAGCTGTTGCTGCAGATAAATTTATCACTTTATGATCACCACATTGTCTGTTGAAATGAAGCACAATTGCAGGCCAATGACAGCAGCTGTGCCGTGAGATTGTCTGTATTTTAAAATTGTCTATAGACAATCGCTCATAATGACAATACCGTAGGATGATGTGAAAACACAGACAATTGCCAAACAATAGTGTCAGCTCTAGAATACTGGTTGGTATCTGGATGTCTGGGGAAATAATGAAGCTGCCATGTACAGCATGGATGGATGAACACGGCAAAGAGCACTGAGGCAAAAAAGAGGTGTGAGACCACTTCTACCACCACTCCCGCTGTTTGTATCATGTCAGTTTAAGTAAACAAATGATTATAGACATATGCATCATGTGAATATAATCTCAACGTAAACAATGAAGACATCAAAAGTGATTTTCTTCAGGACTGGACTATAACATTAATGAACGTTACACCAAATGTAGGAGAAAAAATTGGGTTTCCTGCACAATAGAGCTGCATCAATAAGTCTTAAAATCTCTGCTCCTCAGAGAGTCAAACTGGATCCACACTTTAATCACAGTGGAGCCCTTTGGCAGAAACGAAGAACTGAATTTGTATTGTTTCCTTTAAGTTGTCACACTTGTCAGACACCTACATTTTTGTAATTTTATTCTTGGAAATTTAAGACAGGTCAGTATTTCTTTTTTGTATTGTCTATCTTTTGTTTTGTTCTGTCTTCTGGTTGCAGGAAGTAAATTCTATGCAGAACATACAGAATCACAGAATCAATCACTTTTGCTCCTCCTGTCAACACCTCTGCATCAAAACAGTGACCAAGAGGTGAACCCAAAAACTACTGTCCTTGAAAACAAAACTGTCAGCATAGATTAAAGAAATTTTTAGATGGAATAACATTCCAACTCCCTGCAGCTTCCTATTCATATGCACATCATACTTCACTGAGATGTTTAAGTTAAAAAAATTGGCTCTTGTGTGTTGCCTTTGAGTCATTCCTTTATCAAAAGCCTCAATTATGAAAAGAACATTGTGTCAGTTGTTCAGCTTTGAAGTGGAAATATCTGCGGCCATCAGATGTGTCCCACAGAACACAGCAGGCAGTACCTGTTTGGACAGCAGCTCTTTGCACAGTGTGTAGAGAGTGATAAACTTCCTAGCGAGGACCCGGGCGTTAATGAAGCCTTCAGCCACCAGCATGATTTCACAGATCAGCTCGAAGTCTGGCACCACCATGGCGCAAGGTCTGTGGGCAAACATAAAAATGCACTTAGTTCATTATCATATTACAGTATAAGTCAATGTTTTTTTCACTTGGAACGCATCATTTAACCTAAACATGCATTTTACCTTATTTTGAGAGCACACACACACACACACACACACACACACACACACACACACACACACACACACACACAGCCAAAGGCAGGATAATATAAACTTTGATACATATCGCAATCCATCACAATTAAATATAAATACCATCACAACTAAGTCACACAGCTCTTCTCCAGTACGTTATGCTTCACTTCAGCTATGTTCCCTTCAGGTGGGTCTACTTTTCAGAGAGTACCTGCTCCCTCTCACTCTCTAATCATGTGGTATATGTTTCAGGTGGATTTGAAACTAGTATTGTGGACTATTTGGCAGAACAATTGCTTGAGCCTCATTTGTTTGCCACTTCGGACAAAACACCAAATGACCAATTTAAATGCAATCATTCCTTTTCTTTAGCTTCCACTATCTGTGTTACCATTTTCAAAATCTCCTTCACTATGGGTAACAACACCAACTACAACCTCTGAGCAGCTTATTTTTTCAATTATTTGTGATGGGAGCCCCACTTTTTGGTAAAAGTGCAGGCAGCATGACGAGGCACTGGCGTCTATTCTGCGCTGAGGGTTGCACATGCAGCATTTGTTTTATGGTCACCAAGAGTTAAAAAATGTTCAGCTTTGCATAAAATGTTATCTGTGTCACTGTCACTTTTTACCCAACCTTTCAGGTACAGTAGAGGAGGGGAGGTTCAAATACTACTGTGACTAAACATCACATCTGTATCATATCAACAAGCAGAAGAACTGTTTAATTATACATATTCTACAAATGCTGCACAACGACTGAACAAGCACGGGTCTCTTCATGTCTGCACCAGTGGACTTGGACAACCACAATGTTAATAAGAAAACAAATGCTTGGATGACCATTTCATTTGAATCTACCAGGGAAGTTGCAGCCAGCTACAGTTGATCAGTACTTGAAATTACAGCTGTGAACAGAAATGTATATACACTTGTGAAAACCATAAATATCACGTCAGTCTTAAGTTTCCAATGACTCCTACACTGCTGGGTTTTCTATGATGGTGACACACTTGTCTTTGTCCCAAAAACAAGCATGTAATGTTGTTCTTTGGGTTTACTAAAGGTCTTCTGGAAATGTAATACAATCTGCTGTGTCAAAAATCTACATACAGCAAAATGAAGAATCAGTTTTGGTGAGCTATAAAGCTGTGGTAATCACATTTTCTTAGTTGAAAGTTTATGATTGACTACAGCTTCTGACCTCTGAGCCAGTTTAAACAGAGACCATTTGAAACACTAATTAGACTCAGTCAAAAACTCTACACTGGAAAAACAAATGATTGACTTAAAAAGTAAAAAAAAAAACACTTAAAGCCATTTCAAAGTATCACCAGATCCCAAAATCATCTGTGCAAACATTTGTTTTTAAGTAAAAAGTGCATGGTGCTGCTCAGAGACAATTGGTCAGGATGGTAAAGAGTCAACCAAGAATCACCAAAATCAGGTCTGCAATGAATCAGAAGCTGATGAGACACAGATGTCAGTGTCCACAATCAGGTGTGTTTTATATCGCCATGGGCTAAAGAAAGAAGAAAGAAGCAGCACCTTATGACTCTTTAGTGAATTTGTCATAGATCTTCTGCAGAAATGCTAAAATCTGCTGGGTCAAAAATATACATACAGCATCAATAATATTTAGTTAAATGATCGTTTGGCTTTTTCAGCTGACAAAAAATGCTTTTGGTGCAATCAGCTTTCTGAAGGTTTGTTGACCTACCTGAACAGAGCCTTGAGGTTCTCAGGAAGCTCAGTCCTGCCAGCATAGCCTGGATTCATGGTGATAAAGATGCCCACAGAAGGACAAAGACTCACTTCCTCTCCCATGAAGCTGAACCTTGGCTTCTTATCCCGGATAGCATCTTGGATACTCTTGACCTGCATGTGAACACAATACAGGGCTGAACGAGTTGTCATTTTAAGGACTGGACCTCAAAAAGTATGAACCTTGTTGGTTAAATGAAAAACAAGTCTGAATGATCTATTTTCGTGAGAATGGCCAATCACATTCACTGCTTTCATTTTCTTTGCACACAGGGACTTCCTGGGAGTCCACAGGCAAGATTGTACATAAGAGAACATGCTCACAATGACAATGCTGCGAAGCTGATTTTCGGTTTCACCAAATATGTAAGTTGGGTGTGCTATGTGAGAAGCAGCTAATGGAGTTTTTAGGACTAGTGTCAAGGTGAGATGAGCAGCTGTAGCTGTACATTTTTAACAAACAGGTTTCTTCTTGCTGGAAGTGAAAAATTCACCGCAAATGAAAACTCTAATTTAAGATTAAACCAGCTGGTAAGACTAGAGAAAGACAAGGGGTGGCCAAAATCCTTGGTTTTCATCCTTGGAGTGACAGTGATAATGCCAGGATGGCTGAAAATAGTTTTGGATGAACTTTGGCTCTACATTTGGCATATCTTTAATATTAAACAATTCCAGTCCCAAATAATTTCAAAAACTGCCCATTAACACTCCTAAAACATGCTTTAAAAGTGCAAGTCACATTAATTAGCATATTATTAATATCACTATGCAAATACCAAAGTCAATTTGTAACAGCCTGTCAAATCGTTATGCAACATGCACCTTTTTTTTATAAGGAGACATAATTTCATCAATAATATGAGCGTGCTATCAGCAAAGGTTCACTGGATGAATGAACTATCAAGGCTCCGCTTGTCTACATTATGACTGAATGAGATATCAGAAATGAACTTTCTCTCTCTCTCTGCGTGTGTGTGCGTGCATGTGTGTGTGTGTGTGTGCGTGCATGCATGTGTGTGTGTGTGTGTTTGTGTGTCTTGCCCTAAAACTCTGAATCCCAGCCTGTAAGAGGCTTTATGAATTTAACATGCGAATGGTAAAAGAGCATAGCGAGTCGACAGCTGGAAAGAGGAGGAACATCTCTTCATGGATGAGTACTCGGCTACAGATCACTCAGTCATCCTAACACAACAGGGAGAAGAAGGAGAAAAACGCAAAAACAAACAGGGTAGCTGCAGCACAAGAAAGTAGAATGAAGGTTTTCATGAGAACATCACTGCAGCTTGTTTTTTATGTGAAATGACAGGCTCACCACCGCTATCCTACAGGGATACGAAGGGAAGTAAAACACCAAAAACACATTTTAAAAAAGAAAGAAAGGCACCACTGCAAGAGGTGTGATCCAGTGGGGTCCAGCTGTAGTCTTTGTTTGTCTTCTTGAATATACAATCTGAAGTTAACAGCTGCAATATATTCACAGTATACATCTGTGTTGGCTGAAACAGAGGCAGAACCTCGCCGATTTATGTCCATGTTGTCATGTCTGGCGGCCTTCTGTTTGTCTCTGCTTTATTTAATGTAGATCCGGTCCCGCTACCTTTCTTAGCGGGACCAATCGGCAGCCGACTATGGCACCATACGATTCTAGCTGCTCCCACTTTAAGAGGATGGATTAGGTGTGTGTGCCTTTGTGAGGGATGGCCCGGCATTGGCTCCACCGAGGCAGGCTGAGCGCTGGAGTGGGCTGCCAGCTGTCACAGCAGGAGTTTGATGCTTCTCTGTTCTCAAAGTCTACTTCTTTATGTAGAAACCACCGTGATTTATTATTCATTACACTACGTAACACCTATTCATTCTTCTGGCACTTTAAAATTCTCTAAGTACTTTTGACTTCCACAGATTACGGAGGAAGACTGCTTGACTTTCATTTTTGCTAAAGAAAAATGGAGAGAAGGGCAAAGAAGTGACTGTAAGTCAAGCAGTGAATAATAATCCTTTGAGGGGCTCTATCTCCATTATCGTCATGATCATAATCAGCGTCCTTATCAAGTGTATACATATTGTTTTGACAGTATTGCGCATGCATGAAGATAGTTTCATGGGCAACAGCAGGCAGGATTTGAATACACCAGAGGGACTTATGAGACCACAGAGAGAGGATCTGTTTGATCTAAGATAGCAGAAAAGCTAGCATCAACTGAAACAAACAAAATATGGCTGATTTCTCAAAAGAGTCCTGTTATCAAGCACTAGCTACTGTAGATCACCAAGAGTATACAACATTCAGTGTGTAGGGAATGTGAAGTCTTTTTTTTTAAATTTTATGTGTTACGGATGGCATTGAGACAGAGGAGTAGAATAAAAGTAAAGACACTGCCAGAATGATCTGTTCATTTCATCCAGAAAGCTCCATGATGTAAAAAATGGAGTATCTGAGATTCTACTGGTGTAATAATTTAACAGAGAACATCTGGTACAAGATTGGACAGTACATCAAGTGGCAGATCCCATAATAATGCAATAATAAATAAAAGACTACATCTAAACCAGTGTTTCTCACAGTGTGGGGTGTGCCCGTGGGCGGGGGGGTGTCCGTCTATGCAGAAATACATAACTGAGCTATTGTTTTAACGTTGGCCTGTTTTCGCGGTGCACAGCATTGCTTGAACTGCGTTGGCCGTTTCTCAATACCAAGTGCACAAGTACGGACTCCTGAAAACAGGAGAACGTCTCGCTAATGTGCAATTGGAACACGAGCTTTCTTGATGATGTCACCACCAAACAGCTAAAATGTGTGTGTGTGTGTGTGTGTGCATGCGTGTGTGTGTGTGTGTTTATATGCGTTTGTGTTTGTCAAAATCGTGATTACATCTATTATTGGTGAGTCTAAAAAATTACGTTACAGCCTTTGTCTTCATCACAGTTGAGTTTTACTTTCAAGGACAATTTGGTTTGCATGAGATGTCAAATTGTGGGGCAAAATGAGAGTGAGGTCAGAATCATTTAGAGCTTTTGTACTTAAACATCTGTGCTCCACACTAATATTTTTTTTCATTTTAAAATGCATAACTTTGGCTATGTTTATGGCTAGAGTGCACACTACTCAGCAGTTCCACCCCAATTTCAGCTAGAAAACTCCAGGGCTGTGTTGGAATCGAGCAGTGCAGAAACTGAGATTAATTTAAAACAATAACAACTGACATCCGTATCACTTCCTGATTGGAACAACATTCATTCTCTGATTCATCATGTTCCTATCACATGTCCATTTGCTGAATTTACAGTATTTCCTAACTAAGCAACCAATGCCCTGCATGCCATTTCACAAATGGATAATTATCTCTTAGTTGATTTTTAATGACTTTTCAAATGAATGAATTGATAAATAAATGAATGGTTATAAACTAATAAATACAACAACATTATTTTAAAAAATTATGGACAATATATCATCTTAAGCATTTATTTATGAATGTATTTAATTCATGAATTTATTCATTGTTGTAGCAAACATGGTCTGAAGTGTTCACAACTTGAGTGCTAATAGTACAGTCCAACCACAACCACAAAACATAGAAAAGGAAAATTTTAATATTGAGTCTGTATTTTTTTGCTTGTTTTTCTATTAAAAATTCTAATTCTGAAGCAGCAACTCAAAGGTGAACAGTTAAAAATGTAACTAAGAGGCATTTATCCATTTATGTAGTCCTTAAAAAAATGGATACTGAAAGTTTCAAACCCATTTTTCATTTTTATCCTGTTGATGATGTAAATTAAACAACTATAAAGCATTATACATGCTAGTTAAATCTGGAAATACTGGAAGCCTTGCTAATTCACTGAGATGATTAATTCAAAAGAAAATTAGCCCTAATTACAAGTGCAATTTGCAAATTAAAACACGGAATAAACAGCAATTTACTCAAATTACTGAAACCCATTCTCTGAGAGTTTGGAGTTCGTCCATTGAGAGTTATTAGTGCCGCAAGATGTGAGCAACATGACCAGCACAAGGGAGGAGGTTTTTAACCCTCAACTCCCAAATCAGATCTGAGGAGACTCCAATTATGAAGAAGCTCTAAGGTGCAAAGGTGGCAGTCTTGGTGGATTGGCCTTATAGTTGAAGCAATTTATGCTTTCAGTGATGATGAAGGGCCTATTTACTTCTGCAGTGCTGATTTCAAGGGCTTATTTTCACCACAACTTGATTTAGATAGAGCACTTCATACATAAGATGGAAACACACAAATTTAGCTCCAAGCAGGTTGCCACACAAACCTACTGCCCTCGCTATGAAGTCTTGACCTGAATGGGATTTTGGGAGTGCCTGAAAGAACTGGAAGAACTGTGCTTGTTCTTACCTGTACAGCCACTACAGACAGCACCTCGACAGAGATCCTGTTAAACTCGTCGAAACAGCCCCATGCCCCAGTCTGAGCCAGGCCTTTGTAGATGTTCCCACAGGACTTTTGGACAGACAGACAGAATGACAAATACTCAGACGGACACATTGGGACAAGAAGTCAAGTGTGTCAGGCTCACCATGGAGACCTGGTCTGACTGACTGATGTTGAGGCAGACAGAGACGTGTCGGCAATTAGACAAAAGTTATATGGAAAAACATTCAGCTTTATCAGAGTTACCATAGACAGTCATGAGTTAGTGAATAATCACGGAGAAAAACAAGGCCTCCCACTTATAAAAAAGACATTGATGGCAAAAAGAGGAAGCTAAAATGTCTGACACCCACATTTTAGCTTCCCCCTCACATCAACTTCAGGGCAGGTGAACAGCTCTCCTGAGAGAAGCTGGACCAGGATGAAGCAGGCAGCTGACTTTTTTCTCCAATTACAGGGCCAAGGAATCCTTCTCTGACGCAAACTGGGGCTGACTGGAGGATTGATTTAACTTGTGCGCACGCGCGCATGCGCGTGTGTGCCTCTATGTGTGTAACTGAACATGAGTAACAGTGTGGGGCTCTGAAGCCAACTACTAGTTTGTGTGTACCTCATGGAGTTTATTAGCACTTTTCTCTATACACATCTTACTGAGGAGTGCATAGCCAGGGCTGCCATACGACTATACTGTAACGATGTTGCTGTCTGGGGAAACAGGAACATGTGGATCACAGCATTATGCTTATGTCTCCCTTGACCACTCTATATGCAGAAGGTGTGAGCAGGAAAATATATGCATTATAGAGCAAGGTGGAGCTGGATACAGGGAGCGTGTTTTGAAAAGGTTTAGTAAAGAAGAAACAGTCAGAGTTTAATTAATCAGCTCTTCATTCAAGGGGAAAGCAAACAAGATGAAAAGAAGAAAGATGAAAAGAGAAGGGCATAAAGGTGGGTTGACAACTTTAATGACAAACGCATACCATATCGCTGACAAAGACCAAGTTGAAAAGAAACATGCATAATCTGGGCTGCTGTGAATGCATATTACTTTCATGTCCAGGCTTGAATTTAGATACGTGTGCACATGCATGCTTTCCCACCTTGTAGTCCATCTGCTCAGAGCAATTGAACACATACACCATGATGCCGAGGGCTCGACCCAAGTCTTTGGTTGTCTCAGTCTTCCCTGTGCCTGCAGGTCCCGCTGGAGCTCCGCTCATGGTGAGGTGGAGGGACTGGGTCAGGGTGATGTAGCATCTAAATGTAGTGGACAAACACACATACACAGTGCCGTGAAAAAGTATTTGCTCCTTCTCAAATCTTTGGGGTTTTTTTGCATGTCTTTCCCACTTTGATGGTTAAGACCATCAAACAAATGTAAATATCAAAGATAGTCTAAGGAGACACAAAATGCAGTTTTTAAATGATAATTTTATTTATTAAGGAGAAAAAAACTATTCAAAGCTACATGGTCCTATGTGAAAAAGTAATTGCCCCCTAAACCTAATAACTGGTTGGGCCACCCTCAGCAGCAACAACTGAAATCAAGCATTTTCTATTACTGGTGATGAAGAAAATAGCACACATCTTTTGCTTCAGATACTTTCTAGTGTCACGTGTCACTCCTTTATTCCATTTCCTATGGTTATCTATCCACAATTCTTTCATCTTTTGTTATTTGTGACTGTCTATCAGACTCCGCTCTTTCCTTTTGTTGTCATTTTGCTGCTATTTGTATTTGTCTGCCAGACCTCTTGATTCAGGTACCTTTTGTTCTTTGTTGTATTACCTCTGTTACTGATTAGCAACCATACGCAAATGAACCACTATTCACCCTTGTATTTACATGCGGCCCCCTCCCTACCCTCTGACCCACTCTCTGACCATCCCTATAAAATGTGGACTCTGAAAATGTTCTGAGTCGGCTTACCTTCACAGATTCATGCTCTGCATTGGTAAGCCCACCGTATGCCAGAATACCCATAAACACTCCACTACAGCAAACTTCAAAGGACTAAGAGTGAAATTTCTTCAACACTGGCAATGAGTTTTTGGCCCACTCTTCAGAATTGTTTTAATTCAGCAACACTGGAGGGGTTTTGAGCATGAACAGCTTTTTTGAGGTCATGCCACAGCATTTCAGTTGGATTCAAGTCCGGACTTTTTGACTAGGCCACTCCAAAACCTTCATTTTGTTTTTTTTTAAGCCATTCAGAAATCGACTTGCTGGTGTGTTTTGGATCGTTGTCCTGCTCCAGAACCCAAGAATTAATGGTTTCATCAATCACAGCAAGTTGTCCAGGTCCTGAAATAACGAAGCAGCCCCATATTATCACACTCCCAACACCATGTTTGACTGTTATGATGTTCTTTTTCTGAAATGGTGTGTAACTTTTAGTACACCACTGTCCCACGTTATCTCCATTTGTGGATAATGGCTCTCACCGTGGTTTACTGGAATCCTAAAGCTTTAAAATGGCTTTGTAACCCTTTCCAGACTGACGGATGTCAATTACTTTATTTCTCCTCTGTTCCTGAATTCCTTTGGATTGCAGCATTTTGTCGCAGCTTTTTGAGATCTTTTGGCGGACTTCATTTTGTCAGACAGGTTCTACAATCATGCAAAAAATTACGAGACCACCCCTGTTTTCTTCAATTTCTCGCTCATTTTAATTCCTAGTGCCACTAAAGGTATATTACCTGAAGAATACAATGAACAAGACCAAAAATGCAGCTGATTACATGATATTTTATGTCCTATTTGACATGCTTAAGCTTAATTGTATTGCCAGGGGTATGTAAGAGGCCATTTCATGTCATAAGCAGCACTGCACATGCAAAGGCCTAGAGTGGTTTCCTGCTTACATTCAAGCCATAGCACAACTCAGAAGTTGTCAGCTCTCACATAATGCCTAAAACAAAAGAATTTGAATCATATTTGTCACTGTACATAGCTCACCTGTATTGTTTGGTAGAATAGTTAATGTTTTTCATTTAGACCAATTCATGGTCTCGTGCATTTCTTTGTGTGGGAACTGAAGTAAATTTAATCTGAATTCTAGACTTTCAGATATCAAACTGATCAAATTTATTTTAATCAGAGTCTCTTTGAAATTTTGTTTAAATTAATTTCCTCAGACAAACTGAGGATGGTGTCCCTTTATTAATGAGTGCAAACTTAACTACGGTGGTTACGCTACAGTTGGTTATTTGTGTTGCAATGAATCCATTTTTAGTCACCACACTGTTGTTGTCTCCCTGGTTGTTGCAGCCTTTGAGCCATGGGGGCTCTTCCACATCTTAGTAAACCAGTTAAGAACTGCACATTCTGGTTGTTAGGAGACAGAACAAAATCTGTAACTACTGTAGAGGCAGAGGACACTGGAAGGCCGAATGTCAAAGACAATACTGAAGGTGGGCAGGTGGAGCCTGTTGCACTCACTGTTCCTGGCAGGAAGTTTCCTGGTGTCAGTTCTTCCAGATTTAAGAGGAATCTGCAGTAAACTATGATAGGTTGCAGTCCGATTTCTCAGCATTTCTGTCTGATGGCTATGTGTCACTAGTAGGTAGTGATGCTAAGGTTAAAATTCTGAGGGATACTAGAGCGTACCGCTCGGTGATCGTGAGTTCTGTGCTACCGTTCTCTCAGTTCACTGCTATTGGTGGTAATGTTCTCATGAAGGGGATGGGTTTGGATGTGCTAGCTCCAGCTCATAAGCTAAGGCTTGACTATTGTCTAATTCAGGGTGAGGTTACCATGTGGGTGCGTCCAGCTCTACCAATCCGGGGGGTGCAGGTTATTCTGGGGAATGACCTGGTGGGTAGCCGTGTGTGAGCTGATGGTCCACCTCAACCTGTGGTAACATCTTCTCCTTCTGTTGCAGAGAGTTTTCCTGGTGGGTGCACAGCTACCCGGATCATGCGTGGTTGGGAGGCAGAGTCAGGCCCAATACAGAAGATAATGGGTCCTTCACTGTGGTGATACCTGATTCTCTTTTGTCAGTTTTGTGCAGTAGCCTGGCAGCAGAACAGTGAGCTGATCCAATCCCCCAGTGCCGTGGTTGATTCTGTGCTCTTGGATGGGGAGAGCTCTGCACAGGGATATCTGGTAAACGACAACCTGTTGGTAAGGAAATGGGTGCCAAATCGGACAGATTTCAGTGGTGATCCTGTCTTTCAGATTGTTGTCCCTTCAGTGTTCCGGGCGGAGGTACTGAGGACGTCTTACGGGCAGTGTGGACATATAGGGGTTCGTAAGATGTACTGTTGCATCAGAAAGTACTTCTTTTGGCCAGGTTTGAAAAGAGATGTGACTCTATTTGTTAGGGCTAAGAGGAGCCAGTCCTCCCCTCCTTAGAGTAAAAAGAAGTGCTCGTGTGACCATAAAGCTGTCTGCTTCCACAAAGTCCCGGCGGCATCAGTCCCGTGAAGAGGGGGAAGAGGTGCAGACTGCACAAACTGGTTCATGACTGTTGGCAATAGATGTGTCTGTTTTTTACAGTCCCATGGTTTGGATGTTCGCCACATTTTAAAGGCTCTGAAGATGTGGCTGAGCTTTTGTCCAGAGCCTCTGGTTTGTGAGGTTATGCTTGTTGGATCCATCCGTAGTCCTCCTGGTCCCTGGTTTGTTTGTTTTTTTCACCTCCTAAACTCATAAAGTGCTTCTCCAGCTACCGGCGGTTGCGGGTGCAGGATAGAGATGATGGATTGACAGGGGGGTTACGAAGGATTGGTGAGTATGATGTACTGGACGCTGTTTACCTGGAGTACCAAACTGTATAGTGAGGTTGATGTTTGAGTAACTTATAGTGATGGTAGGTATTTAAGAAAATGATGACTAGTTACCATACCAATAAATAATGTCTTGTGCTATCTGAGATTCCTAGGGGGAACCTCATCTTCAAGGTGGGGTGTGTGACGACACTCCATCTGACAGGAGCTGCTGCCTGCGGGAGCTCCAGCTGCATGGTTTTGGGTTCTGTTTGCTGTCTTTAATTCACCGTGTTGGTTATTTGTGTTGCAATAAATCCATTTTTAGTTACCACACAGTTGTTGTCTCCCTGTGTTGTTGCAGCCTTTGATCCAAGCTGTGACAGAAGCAGTGGGCTGGAGGAAAGACAGCAGTAGCATCCCACAGTGGACATGATGGAGACTAAGCTAGTTGGTGGGACAGCAAGCACAGATCAGAAGCATCCAGCTCTGGGACCAGGGACACTCGGAGAAAGGACACAGGGGGAAACAGAGTGAATGCAATGCAATAACTGTATATATAGTAAATACGTAGGTAATGAGAGAAGGCTCAGTGCATCAAGAGAGGTCCCCCAGCAGCCTAGGCCTATAGCAGCATAACTAAGGGACATCAAAGAAGTCAGTTGTGTACATGCAGACTCCAACTGACTCCCTCAGGGTCCCCCAGTCAGCCCTAACTATAAGATTTGTCAAAAGGAAGGTTTTAAGCCTGGTCTTAAAAATAGAGGGTGTCCGCCTCCTGAACCCAAACTGGGAGCTGGTTCCACAGGAGAGACGCCTGATGACTGAAGTCTCTGCCTCCCATTCTACTTTTAAAAACTATGGGAACGACAAGTAAGCCTGCAGTCTTTAATATACGATGGAGATTGGTCATTAAGAGCTTTATATGTTAGGAGAAGGATTTTAAATTCTATTCTCGAATTTCACAGAAAGCCAATGAAGGAGAAATATGATCTCTCTTGCTAACTCCCGTCAGTACTCTGGCTGCAGCATTTTGGATCAACTGTAGGTGTTTGAGAGAACTATTGGGACATCCTGATAGTAAGAAAATGCAATAGTCAAGCCTGGAAGTAACAAATGCATGGACTAGTTTTTCTGCATCACTCTGAAACAGGATGTTCCTGATTTTTTCTTTATTTTTCAGGTGAAAAAAGGAAGTCCTACAGATTTGTTTTATGTGTGAGTTAAAGGACATGTCCTGGTCAAAGATAATGCCGAGGTTCCTTACAGTAGTACTGGAGGCCAAAGTAATGCCATCCAGAGTAACTATATGCTTTGAAAGTGAGTTTCTAAGATGGTTTTGGGCCAAATACAATGACTTCAAGATTGCTTGAATTCAGTAGTAGGAAATTACAGGTCATCCAGGTCTTTATGTCCTTGAGACAATCTTGCAGTCTGGCTAGCTGATTAATTTCCTAATAATTCATAGATAAATACAACTGAGTGTCGTCAGCATAACAATGGAAAGTTTTGCAGTGTTTCCTAATAATATTGCCCAAAGGAAGCATGTATAATGTGAATAGTATCGGTCCTAAGACAGAATCCTGAGGAACTCCATGATTAACCTTACTATGCTCAGAAGAGTCATTGTTGACGTGTACAAACTGGAATCTGTCTGATAAGTAGGATTTAAACCAGTCCAGTGCTTTCCCTTTAATGCCAATAAAATGTTCTATTCACTGTAATAGAAGTTTGTGGCCGATAGAGTCAAATTCCACACTAACGTTCAACAAAACAAGTACAGAGACCAGTCCATTATCTGACGCTATGAGAAGGTCATTGGTGACTATCACCAAAGCTGTTTCTGTGCGATGATGCACTCCAAAGCCTGAATAAAACTCCGCAAACAAGCTATTCCTTTGTGAATGTTCACATAACTGATTTGCAGCCATTCTCTCCAGAATGAAAGGCAGAGGAAAGCCTGGCTACTCTTTGCTGGGGATCACAAGGATTGGACTGTTGAAGATTGGGCTAAGGCTCTCTTCAGTGATTAATCCAATTTTCAGTTGATGCCCACTCCAGCCAACTTACCAGTTAGGAGGAAGCCTGGAGAAGCCTACAAACCAGACTGTCATGCCCCTACAGTAAAACATGGGGGTGAATCAGTGACGAACTGGGGTTGTTTCAGTGTGGGTAGAACGGCAAATGCAATTGTGTGAAGGGTGAATAAACCAGGTCATGTACAGAGCTACTCTTGAAACAGTCTTCTCCCATGGGCTGGAAATCTCTTTCCTGCCTCCAATGACTGGATTTTCCAACAAGACAATGCCCCTCACCACATGGCAAGATCAGTTAAAGCCTGGATGGAGAGCCAGAACATTCGAACTATGCCTTGGCCTGCTCAATCACCAGATCTAAATCCAATTGTAAACCTGTGGAAAATCATCAAACGCAAAATGGAGAACCACAAGACCAAGAACAAAGCAAATTGGTTTGAATTTGTGCAACAGGAATGGGCTGCTGTGACAGCAGAGCAATGTCAGAAGCTCGTGGAGAGCATGCCAAGACGAATGGCTGCAGTCATCAAAAACAATGGTTATATAATCAAGTACTAACTCCTGTGTGTATCATGTGACTAAAACAGACAGAAAAGAAAACATGGAATGCCTAAAAGCACTGTTTTTGGCAGTACAATGCCATAGCTATTGATGCAAGAACTTAAGTGATTTTGGTTATTGTCAAGAAACCCATGAAAAATAGCTAGATATCAGCTCTTAAATTAAACTCATATGAGCTATTTTGTATTTATTATTATATTTGTCCAAACACATGTACCTTTAATTGTACTAGGCATTAAAATGAACAAGAAATTGAAGAAAAAAAGGGTGGTCTAATATTTTCTTCCATGACTGTATTTAAGTGATTTCTTGATTGAACATGTCTGTAGGGTTAGGGCTTGTTCATGATTTAATAATTGGAGCAATTACTTTTTCACATAGGGCCAGGTAGGTTGGAACAGTGTTTTTTTCCCCAATTAAAACACCGACTCATCATTTAAAAACTGCATTTTTGTATTTACTTTGGTTATCTTTGTCTAATATTTAAATTAGTTTGATTGTCTTAAACATTTAAGTGGGGGAAATATTAATAAAGAAAAAATTCAAGAAGGGCACAAATACTTTTTCACTGCATTGTACATCACTGCTGAGGATTGGAGTCTGACACCTGGACGTAAAACTGTTTTTTACTGATTCAATTAACTGCTTAAAATAGGGCTACTTCCTTCCATTCATTCACAGTGAGGAGCATCGTAATCACACACAGGCCCATTTGTAGTAGTGTGACAACCATATTTTATGCATTTTACCCATTAGCAGCCTCACACACAGAACATGGTGAATGCAGTTTCTAGCACTGGCATCTTTCTATGCAATCTTTTACGAAGTCTAAAATGTAATATGACAATAATTGGAGAGATTTTATTACAATCAATTAAAGTAATATATATAATTTTATGATTCCAGTTAAAAATGAGCTGTGCATTGATTATTTAACCAACCCAAAACCTGCCAAGGTGCAGGTAGGAGGGCAAAAAAAAGGATGAAGGAAAATAAGTTCAGCCACAATACATTCAACATGGAAAAATGTCTTTCTCGAGTTGATGCTCAGAGTAGCAAGAAAAGCAACACACAGCAAGTTTGCCGGGGTAGTGAAGAATTAGTAAATTGTCTAAAAGCATGTAGAGCCACCATTTTATTATATTTTTTAACATAGTATATATTATATTTTACAACATTAGTAACATACATGGGCATGTAGAAAAATGTTGTACATGCTAACTCCATTTTTTTTCAATTTACGTAAAATGAATAGTCAAAGATTTTTGTTAATTTTTACAACTATTGCATTATAATTGCATCAAACTACACAGACGATTTTCTGAGTAGAGTTATCTGTCCCTGCAGCCATGGTTGTACTGTTTCCACAGAAGCACAGGGGTTTATATTACAGAGAAAAAATGAGAGAGGAGCAAAGAATGCCCGGAAGCTTCTTGGGGTTCAGAGGGTTAAGGCAAGAGATCAAGACTCAGGGGAATCTGCTTATTTGCTTTCCAGTTCGTGCCAATTAACTTAGCTCAGAAGCCAGAGTTTAGAATCTGGAGGTAAATCATGTCCTGAACCTGAACAAATTTAAAAAATATCCCTGTTTTCTTTATTTTGTTCATACACAAACAGAAAAATGACAGTTTGCATTTGAGTGTCACAGGGAGTGGTAATTTTGGAACCCAAATTGAGATGTACACAGAGTGGGAGACAGGCAGGTATAATCAGATCTCTTTATTCTGATTAACAAAATCAATAATTAGCCACTAGGGCCAGAAACTCACTAGAGTGAAGAGGGGGAGGCACGACCTCTGTCTGGAGGCCAGTGCTGATTCCAAACTTAGGCGGGGGTCCAGGACCTCTATCTGGAGGACTTCTCCGAACAAAAGGTACTCCCACTGCGCAACCAGTACTCGCTCTTAAAGCCGTGGTGATTGTCATTACCCACAGGTGTGGATAGTCACAGCTGCTCTCCCTCTGTGCTGATCACCAAGCCGAGCAGAGGGAGAGAGGCAGAAACCGGTGAGCCAACCACCGGAATGGGGGGGATCACACGTAGTCCATGACATTGAGAGTGAGTTACAACAGTTTGTCTATTTGCCTGTTACTGAGTTCACCAAGGCAACTTATTTATTTTTGAATAATCTGTTGGTTATTTTGTGGAATTACTGATGTCTTGGTTGGTCTATAAATTATCAGAAAATATCTTTTAAATGTCTCCAAAATACCTAGATGACTTCCTCAACCACTCAAAAGATATCCAGGTCATGTTCACAGAAGACAAAATAAAAGAAGCTGGAAACTGGAATTTCTTAAAAAATCACTCAAACTGATAGTTCACTGTGACAGCAACACTCTTCAATACAATTTATTGATTAGTGAGCCTTAAAGGTGTTCTTAAACTTCAGACAGAGCCAGGCTAGCTGTTTCCCCCTGCTTTTTGTCTCTCAGCTAAACTAGGCTAACCGGGTCCTAACTATGACTTTGCACTGAACACACATAATACGCCATGCTTATTTCAGACTCCTAATGTGGGGAGTGCTTTTCTGTCTTTGAACAAATGTCTGCTGGGAAAAGAGGATCTGAGATTTGCCAACACTCTCTGAGAAAATACATGTGAGAGCCCAGGATTTGGCAGAGGTACACTTGTGTGTCTGTGCACTGAGAAGTATCATTTGAAAGGAAGAAAAGACAGCCTATCCAAGACAGGAAAACTACCAGTTTGTACAATAATTGTGAATGAAGTGGAGTGCATGGTTTAACAAGTGGCTTCCACAGATATTCAACCCTTCAGTGCCACATAAGAGTATAGAGTGGCATTCAACAGAGGACACATTAAGCATCGATGATCACCATAACATTACACCTGAGCAGTGAAGAACAATGCTCCTGTGCCTCAGACCACTGAAGCAACATGCAGCAAAATAGCTGAATGCAAGGCACTTGCCTCTCCTGCCACTGCAGCATTAACAAACTCCCCTTGAGTAGAAAAAAAAAGATTTAATTTCTGCTGCAACTCCCCACAGCAGCTAACAGTGCAAATGACAAATGAAGAGTTGACACATTCTTATAGCCAGCTCTGACAGTGTCTTGATGTAAGCTCAGTAGTCATCGTACACTACTTCATTACATGATAATATAATCTGCTGCTGTGCTTTGATTATCACACAGGCTGATTAGTGACACCATTCTTCTGCAGAACCTGTCAGGGCAGACAGGTTAGCAAACAGTCTGCCATCTATAAGAACCGGCAGCATCCCAAATATGAACTGATGGACACAATCAGGACTTTATTGATCAGTGCAATAAACACAATGGTTTTCCTGGAATATCAATACAGCAATCATTTTAATGAGCTGCTGTTTAGTGGATGATGTATGGAAAGGGGAAATATTGGAAAGCATAACGAGAGACAGAAGCTCGGAGAAGACAAATGATTCCATCTGTATACAGTGCATCATCTGGATACCATTACCAACAGGCTTTATGGCTCTTGTTGAGCAGGCTGGAAAGGACGTCCTGTACAAAACAGCTAAAGCAAGAGGAGAGACGGGACAGTGAAACTAAACTGGCTTGTAACAAAGTGACTAGTTTTACTGTAGTGTCTTTAAAATAAACAGCTATATATCAGTCCATCTGTCTGCTTCAGTCTCTCTGCAATTCCTCTGTCAGTGTGCGTGCGTGCGTGCGTGCGTGCGTGCGTGCGTGCGTGCGTGCGTGCGTGCGTGAACCAGCTAAAAAATTACTGACATTTTGCGTAATGGTGCAGCTTTGGAGATCCTGTAGTAAGTATTGAGTGAATGCTAACACTGTGTCAATAACACTCCTGTAAAAGATTAGCATGAGTTCCTTTAGCCTAATTATCCTGCTGCAGAACGTGAACACACCACACTGGCAACACCCAGCTTGTGATAAACAAGCACGTACAGGCTTGTGCTCTTGTTGAATATTTTTGCATTTATAGATTCACTTTTCCTTTAGATGATATTTGTGTTTTTAATATCAAATAATTAACAGCTGGAAAACCATCCATCCATTATCATTATCATCCATATTATCATTATTCATACTGCTTAATCCTCATTAAGCAAAAAGCAATCACATTCGCATTCACACCGACGGACAATTTAGAGTTACCAATTAACCTCAGCATGTTTTTGGACTGTGGAGGAAGCCGGAGTACCCGGAGAAAACCCATGCATGCACAGGGAGAACATGCAAACTCCATGCAGAAAGATCCCGGGAAGGCGGGGATGTGACCTGGGGATCTTCTAGCTGCAAGGTGCAAAGTGTATATAATAATAATAGTAATAATAATAATAATAATAGTAATGGCCACTGAATTCTATTTAGTTGCTTGTGCTGTGGAACCTTTTCATATTTGGGACTTCATGATAGGAAAAGTGCTGGTATAAATATTATAAAGCATGGCTCCAGTCTGTCACCCAGTAAGTAACCCAGGAAGCCAGGTCAGTGAGTGATCATGTACTACCTGAGCTCAGAGCTGGCTAACATAAATGGAATGCAGCCATCATGAACATCATCAGTGGTTATTAAATTGTTTCCAGAGCCAAAAAGCAACAATTATGTCAGAGTTCAGCACTGACAAAAAAAATGAAAAGCCATGGACCCCACAGACGCATACTTATACTGCCAAGCTTGAACACTACTGCCCTTGTAGCATCCTCACTTTGTGGACACAATTTTTGGGTGGCACACACATGTCCAGGGAGCAGTCTTAGCGTGATGCCAAAATTCATGACATGCTGACCCTTGTGGAGCCTCTGATACTGGCATGCAAGGAAAACATAACAGTGGTCTTATTCCTATTCTGCTTTCTAGTATGCTTGGAGGGTCCGTCCCATACCAGCACAGTAGATCGCTGTAGTGTATGGACTCCTCATATGCACACTACTGCTGAGTATGTGCACTAATGCCTTTGTAACATAGTCATAGCAGCCCCTTGCACACATGCAGACATAGAAATTTAAACACTGGCCTTCAATTTTGTCTTTTTATGTTGTCTTTTAATATTGCCTTGACTTTCTTTTAGGTTTTGCCTTAACATATTTTATGTCTTATACAAATCAGCTTTAATAACCTTGTTGTTATGAGCTGCCATTTATATATGTTGTCGCGTAACATAAAAATGCCCCATGTTTGTGCTTTTCCTGCAGTGACAAGTCAAACTATCTGCTTTATAAAGAGTCTGCTGTCACACTGTCCTGGTTTATTGTGACACAGAGCCATTACCACTGTCATTATAACATCTTTACTTTTCCTTCTATGACAAGTCAAAATACCTGTTGTGGAAAAAGCCTTTTAGGGGAGGGTCAGTTCACCCAAAGTGCTCCAATATTTTGAGCATCAACACTCATTCTTGACCTTTGGGTCAGTGTAAATAAACACATACTTTACCTCCAAAATGTTGAATTTCTGGTCTGCCAGCTTTTTGCAGATCTTTCAGCTGCACTGAACCTCATTTATCTGTGAGTGAGCGTTTTACCACATGACCAGTAAGAATGGAACAGTTGTCAGTGTTCATTTAGTTACTTGTTCTTGGCAGGCGTTTATATGAAATAAAACCTGTTGTTATCGTGTAACACACATAAGAAATGGAGCCTGAGTTGAGATTATATGTTTTGCTGTCATTAATACAACATTTTCCAGGGTACCTCTTGTGGTGTCTAGCCACACAGATATGTGTATCTTAATTTAGTTTTTAAATTTCTGCCTTCTCCTTTATGCGATAGAGGTGAATGGAATATAATTTATGAGGCACACAGTGTCTAACCATGATACATCATTCACCTATCATTTCTACACTAACAACATCTCTGTCTCTCAGGATAATCTCAGGACAATCTACAGATACGAGTTTTCACAGGGTCTTCTTCCTTGGCACTAAGCACTAAGCTCCAGTTAAGTTATCTGCTACCTGCAGCACTAACAGTTGCATAGATTTAGATTTCAACAACTGCATGATGATCTGCTGCTTAAAAACAAAGCATGAATTATAATATTAAAAGACCTAGACAAAAATGTTTAGATCTTTTGTTGACTTAAATGCTGTTCACCAGACAGGTGCAACTGATCCTGCAAGGCTTCTTACAAATAGATCCAACCAGCTCTCAGATATGTGAACTGACCTCCTGTCTGATTTTATAAACATAACCAGTGTTGTGTTAGGTGAAGCACTTTTAGGGCTACAGACACATTTGGGGTTGTATTCACAACAGATTTTATCTTTAATGATCATATTTTATTAATTAGCTTACTATATCCACAGTGATTGATTGGTTGATCAGTGAGTATGTGTGAAATAAAATATTCATTTATACACATGAGGGCAATTATTTACATATCATTCAATATTTAAGAAATTTACTGGCACAGATTTGTTTTTTTACATGAAAAAGTAAAATGGTGGCTTGTCAAACAAGTACATTATATCTAATATCAAGCGCTTCTCACAGATATAAGAAGACACTTTCAGCACTAAAATAATTCATGAGTTTCTCTTTGACTAAAAACTTGTGATGTACCTGCCCCTTAAAGATAAACAGGATTTGCTGAATAAACAATGTATGAATCAATTCTTCCCAATTTTCACTCATTGCTCACTAAAAGTATGTGGTGGTATATCTATCCCCTGCCCTCTGGTTGTATTTTCTTAATTTCATCTTTTTTCTGCCGTGTTTGGGATGTTATGGTCTGCAATCTTTGGGCAATGGATGTACAGCCCTGACCCAATAACAGTACACAGGTGAGGCTGGGATTTAATGAAAAGCTACAAAAGCATAAGCTGTTACAAAAACTGTGAACACAGTGCCAACAAAACATAAATGTAATCAGACAAAATGCCGAGTGGACAAAGCTAATATCAGAACAAGAGTAAATCTGGAGTTGGTATTTCTCTGCTGGTGAGCGGAATGGAGAGGATGGCAATGAAATACAGGGTGGTCTATTCTCTGTTAGACAGGTAGGTGCCAGCAGTTAATTCAGCTAGCTTGTTAAAGTATTGGCTTTTCTACTAAATAGTATACTATGGAATAATATTCTAACAGTAGCTTACAGTGTAGTATGTACAAGCAGAGTATGTCCATAGACTGTATATGGATTAACACAGCCTTTATATCTGAAAAGTGAAGCCAACACAGATGTGCCTTAAATCTGCAATCTTTCTAACAGCCAGGAGGGGGCGACTCCTCTGGTTGCAAAAAGAATTTAGATTTTATAGAAGTCTATGAGAAAACGACGACTTCGAGCTTGATTTTATGCCTTAGTAAACATTTTCCTAACAATTTAATGGTCTCAATAACTCATTTCAGGAGTTTTTGAATGCAGCATGATGTTCATTTCGTAAAATTATGAGAGGAGAACAAGGCCTTGTGGGTAACCAGTGTGTGAAGCGAAGTACATGCCGACAGGGGTGATTAAGTTATCGAATCAGCCAAAGTGTCTTGATGGGTCCAAGTTTCAAGCTAACAGCTACCCAGCTGTTGTGTAGCATGTTTGCTGTTTTAAAAGAAGTTAAATACAGGGTTGGTAAATGCATCATTACCACTGTGCATCCCTCTCACTCAGACTTGTTCCAGATAGCAAAGGCTAATACCAGCTATGACCCATGCAAGAGTGCTGAGAATTAACCTAAACCAATGTATTAAGCTGATCATTCAAGACTCAGTGTTGGTTTTGTACATTTGTACATTTATAACTGTAAAATCAGTGCTGCAACTTGCATAAACATACTTGCCATTGTTTTGTAATGAGCTGCTATTCAGGAAGTCAGGTACCTTGACTTGCTGTTTTATGTGATGCTGCAGGTGGTACACTGGTGTTGATGAGCCAAGGAGGAAGGGCTAAGTTGTGACCACAAACAATAAGTGACAATTCCTGAATATTATATCTTTAACTTTAGGAACTTTTCCTGACTCAGAAAGTTAGAAGCTACTGTTAGCCTTAGGATATTTGTGAATACAGCTTGAGATCTTCTGCAGTGTTATGAATTGTCCAATGTTATGACCTCTCAGCAGACCTTTACATGTGTACAACAGTCCCCAGGTTTAAAAATAAACATGAAGTGGCAGTGTCCATTTCTCTGTAGCAAAAATCTGGAAGAAACATACAGAGGTCTAGTCTTAGTTCTTTTATATAAAAGGTTGAATGCTTTCTGTTTGGCACTCCATTTTGATGTATGTATTCAAATTTATGTATGTATCCAGTTAAGGAGAATTTATACCTTGCACTACGCTGTAACAGTGTTGTATTATTATTATTCTGTTTATTCTGTGTAAATCACATTTACATGTATTTTATATTTCACTGTGTTTCTTTTTTATCTTGTCTCAAAGCCTTTTTATCTCTTATGTAAGCACATTGAATTGCCATGTTGTTGAAAGGTACCATTCAACTAAACTTGTCTCCACACAGGTAAGACAAAAGCTTTGGCACTTTAGGTGAACTATTAACATCCTTAAGTATATACACATATGCAAAGTGTTAAGCTAAAAACATGGATTTATGCTCAATCATTGTGATGTTTGGTGATACCAGGTTGCGACTTTTTAGCAGCAGGAAGTGCACTTCTCTTAGCAACTCTGCTGTGAAGAAAGTTGTTTAACAATATCATGTAGAAAACACGCTTGTAGCTGTTTTAGCCGTTTTCTCAAGTCATGGATTAAAGGATTTGACACCTAGCCCCCTGGTCTATGGTCCATTGTTGCAATGAAAGCCAGTGCCAAGCTGTGTGAGTCGCAGTAAGGGCATGCACCATATGGTGAAGTCTTGCTACACGGCCGCTGATCCGGCCATCAAAGCCCATTGTTTCTGCTTTGTTCAAGCTTCAAAGGGAATACTGGTCAGCCTGCAAAACCACACAGCCAAACACTGCAGTTTGCCAAAGGACTTGGGCAGGCATGTATTCATCTCTGTGTAGTTTAACTTCATCAAGAATCGTACAGAAACGTGCATTTAAACAAGCAAGCTGCTGGCAAAGTGCCCACGCCGAGTTGTTTTAAAAGGTTTTGCTTGGAGTGGGTGTGCATAATGATTCAAATGGAGAGTCTTAGAAGGTGTCGGATGGTTCTTATCAGAAGAGAAGCCTGAATCGTCTGCTCAGTTACAAGGAAAAAAAGACTAATTTTCATCAACTCAAATGGATTATACAAAATTGTGTTTGAGCTCATGCAATCATTCTTATTTTATTAATCTATAAAGACTACATTGTGAGTATTCTTGCTCAAGACTTTTCTCATTTTACCTTTTACAGGAGTGAGTAGGTTGGTGATGCTTTTACCAACTGACGCTTTAGTAAAACCCGTCCTCCTAACACTGTCCGTCCAGTAAGTCTGATGATACTGGAGCTAAGTGGAGGAACAGTGTGGAGTGTGTATATCTGCTCCAATGAAAACTGCTGTCATTAATATGTCTGGATAACTAGCTTACTGTAGTAACTTAACTCTGCACTACTTCCAAGCATTTTAGTAGCTAACTAAATTTTGTGGTTTTTACATGCTGCCATAAAGTGCCCTGATCACAAGCAATAAATCCACTGAGTAGTATGCTCCCTCTGTGTGGAAGCTGTTCACAGATCCTACTAATGTTAACAGGTCTGTCCTGCTCTGTTTTGGATTTGAAGAAGCTCACTCCCCAAACCCAGCCAGACTTGTTACCCAGTACTGATCCCATTGATTAGTCCACTGTCACGGGGGTTGGGTGTGAGCTCAGGCACAGGAAATGAACAGTCAGTATGTGATGTGTAACTCTGGTTTATTTACTATGTCCTCAGGGACAACAACAGAAGTCTACAAATACCATGAACAAAAGTAGAGCGCACAAGCTCTGAATCTTATAGTGGCACCTAAGGGCCGGGCGGAACTGTAAAGCGACCAACTATAACCAAGTCGCGGTAGGTATCACCTAAGCGAGAAATGTCCAGCTTAAGAACAACTAAACTCGAGGCTATCTCTGGGAGGGTAGCGAAAGGGTGACTAACACAGAAGTCTTCTCAAACACAGTGACTCCTTAACCAGAGCTATAACTAAGACCAACAACAAACTCACGAATTAAAGTGTCCAGTGCTGACAGCACAATCGGCAGGAACGCGGTGGGTCCAGGAGCAACACGTCGTTCCTTCTCCTTCTTCTTTTTCCATTTCTGTCTTCTTATTTCAGTTTTCGTTTTGTTTTACGCTCCCACGATGAGAGCTGGGTTGTGTCCGGTTTTATAGTGAACCAAATGAGGCTTGATTGGTTGCACTCCTGAGCTGCTGATTGTGGCTGATGGGGAACACCTGTTCCCTCCTCTCCGCTGCTGGGCTGCCCTAACCGGCAGGAGGAAGGAGAGGGGAGGGCACTAACTCGGCCTGGCAGCAGCCAGCCTGACATCCACATCCTAGCCTTATGTGATGTCAAAAGTGAAACACGTAGTTTGAAACTATAAATAAAACAATATAAACCCCAAATGTGTAAGCTTAAGAGCCAAAGATAACAGAAATGACAGAATTAAGTAGGGGTCCCTCTCTTTCTCAATTTTCCTGATAATACTCACACTAATTCTAAGTCCTCTATATGTTAATTTAAACACAAGACACTTGTGCTCCAAACAAAGAGGATGTGCACTCAATGAAAGACCTAGGATCCCTGACCCATCACTATACACACCAGTGAGCAGTGATTCTTAGCACATCTCTGGGGGTCATCAGGTGGAAACCTCCCTTCAACAGTGTTTCGCCTATTTAGTCCCACAACACCTCCAGGAGGCTAGGTGGTGAACTCAGGCATACCAGATTCACCCCCCTAGTGCCAGTTCACACTGCTCCTACACAATCCAAACAGCACTGCCACGTTTAACTGACCCAGGCCCATTTAGGAGATGCTCCAGGTAGTGACTAGTACTGATGCTACCATTTAGGTACCATTGGATCATCAGGTGGGACGTATAGTTTCAGCTTCAGTCTTCTAGCACAATATCAAGAATGTAGCTGTTAAGTAAGAAGTGCAGCATCTTCAAGAACTTTAAAGAGTAGTTCAGCTGATTTCTACTACAATTACCATGACCTGGATGACTGAGAATCAACACAGACATAGCTGGTAAGTGCTTAGTAAATTAGTTTGGCAGTTTGTTAAGAGTATGTATTAATGCATTATTTAAATTAGGTTCATTTGTCTTATAAATAGTATTGTAGGGTCTTAAGCCTAGAGGCATTTTTGTCAACCTGCATTTGACATACCAAAAGTATTCACTCACCTGCCTTGACTCGCATATGAACATAAGTGACATCCCATTTCTAATCCATAGGGTTCAATATGGCGTCGGTCCACTCTTTGCACCTATAACAGCTTCAACTCTTCTGGGAAGGCTGTCCACAAGGTTTAGGAGTGTGTTTATGGGAATTTTTGACCATTCTTCCAGAAGGGCATTTGTGAGGTCACACGCTGATGTTGGATGAGAAGGCCTGGCTCTCAGTCTCCGCTCTAATTCATCCCAAAGGTGTTCTATTGGGTTGAGGTCAGGACTCTGTGCAGGCCAGTCAAGTTCATCCACACCAGACTCTGTCATCCATGTCTTTATGGACCTTGCTTAGTGCACTGGTGCACAGTCATGTTGGAAGAGGAAGGGGCCAGCTCCAAACTGTTCCCACAAAGTTGGGAGCATGGAATTGTCCAAAATGTCTTGGTATGCTGAAGCATTCAGAGTTCCTTTCACTGGAACTAAGGGGCCAAGCCCAGCTCCTGAAAAACAACCCCACACAATAATCCCCCCTCCACCAAACTTTACACTTGGCACAATGCAGTCCGACAAGTATCATTCTCCTGGCAACCGCCAAACCCAGACTCGTCCATCAGATTGCCAGATGGAGAAGCATGATTCATCACTCCAGAGAACGCGTCTCCACTACTCTAGAGTCCAGTGGCAGCGTGCTTTACACCACTGCATCCCACGCTTTGCATTGCACTTGGTGATGTATGGCTTGGATGCAGCTGCTCGGCCATGGAAACCCATTTCATGAAGCTCTCTGCTGAAGCACTGTTCTTGAGCTAATCTGAAGGCCACATGAAGTTTGAAGGTCTGTAGCGATGGACTCTGCAGAAAGTTGGCGACCTCTTGGCACTATGCACCTCAGCATCCACTGACCCCGCTCCGTCAGTTTGCATGACCTACCACTTCGTGGCTGAGTTGCTGTCGTTCCCACACACTTCCACTTTCTTATAATACAGCTGACAGTTGACTGTGGAATATTTAGGAGCTAGGAAATGTCACGACTGGATTTGTTGCACAAGTGGCATCCTATCACAGTTCCACGCTGGAATTCACTGAGCTCCTGAGAGCGACCCATTCTTTCACAAATGTTTGTAAAAGCAGTCTGCATGCCTAGGTGCTTGATTTTATACACCTGTGGCCATGGAAGTGATTGGAACACCTGATTCTGATTATTTGGATGGGTGAGCAAATACTTTTGGCAATATAGTGTACTATCTGCCGGACACATTAAACACTTTTCTGGCATATAGTGTGTTTGTATGAGTATTGGATCACAGCCTAAACTTCATAGCCATTCTTTGGAAAACATACAGTCGATGCAATAAAACCATTTCAGTAAAATTGACAGTTGTTGGCCAGAAAAGAAAAACCTGCCATGCAAGGACCTACATGGGAGGTTTCAATCCAAAAGTAGCACAAATTTTAACTGACTCTTTTGTCTTTTTAGTTCAGCAGAAGCTTCAGTAGCCATTGAAATCACACACTTCATCGACTTCAGTTATTTGCTGAGCCCATTTCCATTGCACTGTCATGCTTTGCTTTTATCAATATGCCAACTTTTCCACCTGAGCTGAGTGCAAAATAAACCTTTGTTGTGATTCCTCTCAGGATTTTTTATGGAAAGATTAAAAATGTGCATTAAAAGATGTGAATGTACCAGGGGCCAATAATTACTGAGAATTTTGAGGGAAAATCTACCCGTTATCATTGTTAGCGGCATATGCGATATGTGAGGATGGAAAGTTTAGTGTAAGAACAATAAGGTTTTGCTTTGTTCAATGATAATAATTTTAATTTCACTCTGTTGACAAGCTATAACAGATTTTGTTGCCCCTCTGTCTAAAGAAAGATTCCAACAAGGACACCTCCATACCTGTCTGTAAGAGGAGTGATGACTAATCGTGGTGTGTTGCCCAGGTATTCGTAGGAGTAGAGAAATTGGGCATCGCAGATGTTGGCAAAACAATGCTTCTCCTTTTCATCCCATCGGTGCCTCAGCTGGGAAAGCCACACAAAGGCCTGAGAATTTTCCGCCTTAAAAAAATTAGAAAAGAGTTAAACAGAGAGTGCCAAGGCTTGAGATAAAGCCCCAAATAATCTACGCTTTTCCACCCTCTAATTATGGTAATGACATACCTTGCCTGAATATCTTGAGTGCATTACTCACTGGTAATAGCCTCTCAAGAAACACAGCAGCAATCACCTTGTCTGCACTGAAATTTATACAGTACATGCTCTTGGTCAGATTTATCCCACATGCCCCTCGCACCTTTTGAGCGATCATCTTAGCCACCACGTCTCTGGCGTGGACGTCAATGGTGCAGATGGTCATGATTTTCTGCCGATCGCCCGGTGTAAGCTGGCCAATGAGCATAGAAATGAGGGTGTTGAGCTGGGACACCTGCTTTCTGTAGTACTCCTTCAAGGCGTTGTCATAGCCCTCCTCCAGACGGGCAAAAGCCATCCCAACGTCAGACATCCACCAGATCTGAGTGCAGGTTAACGCTACCTGAACAGGGAATCAGAGACAATGAAACAGAAAATATTCAGATTGAAAAGAAAAAGAGACTTGATGAGAAGTATTTCTGCATTTGAGGTTACTTAGATTCTCTCCGGTAGCTTACTTGTATCCTCTGTAAAATAAGAAACCATCTAAGCGTGACACAAATGTACGAAGTGAGCCAACAAATGCACAGAAAAGCATATGGCCTTATATATGCCCAAAAGTTTAATTCACAAAAGTGGCCACCATTTGCTTTTACGATGCAGAGTTGTAAAGGAGCATCTGGATAGAGATGCAAAGTTTTCAATTGTCAGCCAGCTGTTTATGCTGATCAGTGTGGAAAACCAGCTTTAGGAAACTCTAGATGGACTGAGCAGGTGTTGTGTTGTCTGGGTATTAATGGGTTTAAAAATAATTTATTTGCAACTGGGAAAAGGAGGGAAGGAGGGTATAAATTCTGTTTCTACAAATAAGAAGTGGGATTACCACGTGCAGGGCTCCTTTTGGGTACAGCATGGCATTACTCAACTGTACATGCTGATGAATAGTTATCTTTTTACACCTTGGTTTTGCATTGATGTAACAATTGACACTGACTTGAGACTTAAATTTTTGTGAAAAATTTTCATGTGAAAATATTAATTTTTTTCACCAGTCTTTTACCTGAGGTTGTCTGATATCACTCCTATAAACTGGACACAGGCTAAACTCCTCATCTGTTGAACATCTGTCTCACATGTTGAGCAGGGAGAGACCAACTGAGGCGGTGAGGAAGATAAAGAACTACTGTCAACCACAATAGCTAGCACTTGCACGAACGGGACCACCTGAAATTTTAACTGACACTCTCAAAAAATTATTGCATTTGTTACAATTTTAGTCACAGTCTGGGACCCTGATATTCTATATTAAATAAGAGGTTGAAAACAACATTTGACATATGGTTTTCTAACAGTTAAACAAAAGTGCATAAATAATGTGTCAATTTACATGAGATTTGTAATTCTTTTAAATTATTTGGATTAACATTAGAGCAACAACTTGGAATATTTTCATAATCAGTTAAAAAGTAATTAATTGGTATAGCAAAGACATTTTAAACACTGTTTAAAATGCATATCACAACATCCCGCAGGACAAGGTGCTAGCATGAAATGAATTGTGATGTTTGCTGACCAGCAGCTTCTAACTCAAAACTAATCAATTTATTATAGAAATACAGGACCAAAATCACTGAAACAGTTGATGGATTATCAAAGTATGTACTGATTGATTTGCTTTCAAATGGGTTATTTATTAATCAACTATATAAAAAGTTCCTTACAATGTGATGAGGTTTTATATAGTTGATTATAGTTTACGTAGTTTCTGCCTTTAATTAATTTATTCTCACTATTCATTCATTTGTTTTTACAAGGTAACTAACAAATACATTACCAGTCAAAAGTTTGGACACACCTACTCATTCAGTGTTTTATTATTTATTATAATTATTTTCTACATTGTAGATTAATACTGAAAACATCAAAACTACGAAAGAACACATATGGAATTATGTAGTAAAAAAAAGGGTTAAACCAGAATATATTTGAAGTCAATTTGAATTACTGAATTGCTTGCCCTCTTAATGTGTTTGAGACCATCAGTTGTGTTGTACAGAGGTAGGGTTAGTACACAGTGGATAGCCCTATTTGACTACTGTTGCAATCCATAGTATGGCAAGAATCACTCAACTCAGTAAAGAGAAACGATGGTGCATCATTACTTTAAGAAGGTCAGTCCACCCGGAAATTTTCAAGAACTTTGAATGCATCCTCATGTGCAGTCGTAAATACCATGAAACATTATTATGAAACTGGCTCTCAAGAGGACTGCCCCGGAAGACAAATTTCAACATCAACTGTTCCGAGGTGACTGTGTGAATCAGGCCTCCATGGTGGAATTGCTGCAAAGAAGCCACTACTGAGGATGAACAACAAGAAGAAGAGAACACAAGGAATGGATATTAGACCAGTGGAAATCTGTATTTTGGTCTGATGAGTCCAAATTTGAGATTTTTTACTTCCAACTGCTGTGTCTTTGTGAGATGCAGAGAAGGTGAGCAGATTGTTTCTCCATGTGTGGTTCCACCGTGAAGCATGGAGGAAGAGGTGTGCTGGTGTGGGGGTGCTTTGCTGGTGACACTGTTGGTGATTTATTGAAAATAACCAACATGGCTACCACAGCATTCTGTAGTTCCATTGACATACCATCTGGTTTGGGCTTATTTGGGCTCATTTGTTTTTCAACAAGACAATGACCCCAAACACACCTCCAGGCTATGTAAGGGCTACTTGACCAAGAAGGAAAGCGTTAGATGACCTGGCCTCCACAATCACCTGACTTAAACCCAACTGAGATAGTTTGGGATGAGTTGGACGGCAGAGTGAAGGAAAAGCAGCCAACAAGTGCTCAGCACATCTGGGGAAGTGCTTCAAGACTGTTGGAAAATCATTCCTGGAGACTACCTCATGAAGCCGATTGAGAGAATGCCAAGAGTGTGTAAAGCTGCCATTAAAGCAAAAGGGGACTACAGTGGTCTCTCATCTATCATGGGGGTTACGTTCCAGATCCCCCGTGATAGATGAACATCCGCGAAGTAGCAACCATATTGTAACCCGTCTCCAGGGCTGTGGGGCAGGCGGGTTACAATTATCTTGTGTTTTTTTGCTCATATCTTTTGCTGTCTTCCGTGCTAAACATCCCCAGCATGACAGGACAGTTTTCTACAGGTTTTATTCACTGCTCAGGACAACAAACACAGGCTGCGCTCTTACCGGCTCTCTCGCAGTACCACAATTAAATCAGCTGTACCAAAAACAATAAGAATGCGGAACCAACATCTGGGACACCGAGCAGGGCAATAATCAAACACAAAACAATAAAACATCTGACCAAATAATCAACGAAATAAGATCCAGGGCACAACATAAACACCAAAATAATAAACAAAATAAAGTAAACGAAAATGAACACAATCATACACAAATCCAATGCCACAATATTTATTTTAATAATAATAAAATTAGTAATAATAAAGTTATGTGACGATTGGCATGTGTTTGTCTGTGAATCTGTCTGTCCATGTGGATTTATTACTCAAAAACGTACTTGAATGAAATTTTCAGGGAAGGTCAGATGTGACACGAGGACCGAGTGATTAGATTTTGGCAGTGATGCACCTTATAGTCTGGATCCACAGATTTCTTAAGGATTTCTCAGTGTAAGATATAGCGGCCGGCGCGGCATCACTGTAACCATGACAAGTGAACACTGTGTCAGTTCCCTGCTGACGATCACATGATTGCGATCCTACTACAAATCCACCGTTGCCGACTTATTGGAAATGATACAAGGAACAATTGATTAAATTGTGGAGGTGTTTCTGAGTCCCACCAATTTCCACCGCCCACTACATATTTAGGTATGTTTTTGTTTTATTGTGTTTTTTGTGGTTTAGTCAGCCTAGTTAGTTTGGTAAAGTGTTATGTTGTCAGGACTGTGAGTGTGAAGTGTAGTGTGTTTGTGTTTGATGACTTGCTGCTACATTTTTAATATTGTTGATGTTTCTGTGTCAAAATAAAAGCATCTGGTAGTTTCATAGTGCATAAAAGGCAGATGTCCATTCTCCAACACTGTTCTTCAACGCAGCTCGCCACAGTAATAAATATACAAAAATATCTTTATCGCAGAATTCTGCAATGTAGCGAAACACCCGCGATACCAAATGCAATTTAAAAATCTGTTACCAACTTTGTGGATGGAGATTGAAAGAGACGGAGGCTCAGACAACTCAATAGCATCTTACAATAAATGGTAATGAGTATGTGGGAATTGTAGAGCTTTTTTATTTGAGATAGGATTTCTCAAGCTTTGCTGCTTTGATTTTGAATGCTCTGTTTTTAAATCTGTCCCTTTGAGGTTTTTTATTATCCCTTATTAATCCCACGAGGGGAAATTCTGATTTTCGCATATCTCCCCAGTTGAGGGAGTCAGAGCGACGGGTCAGCCGCGGTACAGCGCCCCTAGAGCAGGAAGGGTTAAGGGCCTTGCTCAAGGGCCCAACAGTGGCCACAACGGGGCTTGAACCTCCGACCTTCTGATCAGTAGTCCAGAGACTTAACTGTTGCGCCACCACTGCCCCTGAGTTCTTGGGAGAAACTCAGTTGCATATTTCTTTTCAGGTGAAAGCTGACCACTGCTTTCAGTGATGTAATGTGTGTGTGTGTGTTACATAAGTAGGGTCAAAAATAGAGTCTTCCAGCAACTATAATTTTTAATATAATCAAGTAAAATTCCATAGGTTAAACTTGCTGAACCATTTCACACAAGCCAATATCAAAAAAAGGGTTTGTGTTTTGCGTCATATTGTAAATGAGCGGTCACTGTTGTACTTTTCTTTGAGAGTAAAGCTCAAGTTCTGCCTTTCTCCTTCTTGCAATAGATTAAATTACCAGCAATCTGTCAGTCTTTCATGTTTTATTTTTTAAGGTCGTAAGAGTCATTGCAGATTTTCAAGTGCAATGCTAACTTCTAGAAGTTGCCTTTTAAGTTGCTAAATTACGGCCTATGAAAAATTACAATAAGATAGACATTCATACTTTGTTAGGTACATATGTACTTGAAAAGCACTAACTATTACCTACTACCTACCTACTACCTATGCTTTTAAAGTAAACACTATTGATCCTGCAGCTGTTTTTGACATGTCTTTGAGGTCCTGCATTAGTTTTTATATTGCTATTCTCCGCTGGCTTGAACTTTCAGGTGAGTTCAAATTATAGCCACACCCGAATCACAGACGTCTGGCACATACTGCATTTTGCCATTCAGAGCATCAAATACTTACGTTCAGGGAAATTGTTAGCATTTCCATGTAAGGATAAGTGTTCTATTATAACAGACACACACCCATTTTTGTTCTCGCTCCTCATCACACTCATTCTCCCTGGTTAAAATATTCTACAGAATGTAGCTCCAAATTGTGTATGTAAAGCATTAGTGAGTGTGTGGAAATATCTGTGGGAGGCACAGACGTGAATTTGGTTCCACTCCATCAGATGTTAGGCGACCAATGAGCAAAATCCCCAAACTGAGTGTCATCAGTTAAATCTGTACATACATCCCACCGAGGCTATTTACCTGTGCTGGATAATCAAACAGCCACTGCTCTCTGGGTTTATCCTCATAGGCCATTACTGCCTCGGTCATCTCATGGCGAACTGTTGAGCGCATTGTGTCCAGCACCCGATTCAACCACAGTTCCACCTTACACAGAAAACACAAAAGCAGAAAAGCCTGTGAATACAAATAAGGAAACACATGGCAATGTCTGTCACATGAGCACTGAGGGGCTTTCTTATCACTGAACCCTAATGAGGCCATTAATAAGCATTTGAATGGAAGTGGAGTCAGTCAAATACTATGGGATGTAATGGAAAATTAATGGTTTATGGGCTCTGATATGCAAAACCCCAGGGGTAACGACAGACTCAATTTCATTTGTCTGCTTTATAGTGGGTTGTCGTATCTATATTTGATAAATATACAGAAATATATTCCATCCATCATGGAAAAAGGCAGGTATTACATTATGGGTTGTATATATATATATATATATATATATATATATATATATATATATATATATATATATATATATATATATATATATATATATATATAACCCATAATGTAATACCTGCCTTTTTCCATGATACACATTAAACCATAAACCATAAATGTCTTCGGTATTTTGAGAAAGAATGGTACCTTCACTTTTGAGGCATGAATGAAAAAATCACTGCTGTATTTTACCTGCCCAGTGCAGTCGCAAGATTGGTTGAATGGGACATACTCGTCCTCTTTGCTGTACATGCCCAGACCAGTCTTAGAAGGATTGTCCTCGCTGTCTGCTTCATATCGTATCTTAGCCATGTTGTCAAACAGCTTAGACAGATGCTTCTGGACCTGAACAAATATACAGACACAATCAGCATGGGCTCAGTTTATACTCAGCTGGTCTGACTTATATTCCCTTTGCTGCTGCACAAATAAATGATGCCTCAGTACTGCTTTTCAGACTTGTTAATAGATGGACAAGGACCAATGTTCTACTGCATGTCTGCTAACCTCCTCTCAGAGAGATTTAGTGGCAAGCTGTTCTTAATAATCATTTATTTCACTGGAAATGCGTACAGCAATGTCTGATGGTGGAGGGAAAACCCACTCGCAAAGTTATGAGCAACATTGCCCCTAAGTGGACACTACAGGTACTGCAGAAGTAACTGAAGAGCTCAGTCGTGCAATAAGAACATGCTGTTACAAAACTGCTAAAAAAACAAAAAATTAACTTGCAGAAGGAATTGCATGAAGAACTTAGGACAATTTTTTTAACTCTGTGAAAAGAGTGAAGCATTAAATTCATTGCTACCCTTCAGGCAAAAATTTGTGTAGCCACCTGGTGTGGGTTGGTCCCATTAGACAGGATGTCCAGGAGATCAGCTGAAGAGATGAAGTAAAATCTAGGGAAGACCAGACGCTTGGTGTCCAGGTACTCTGCCAGAGCTTTTTCACACAGGGAAAGCCTGTAGAAAAATACACAGCACTCGCAAAGTCAGTACGTGTGTGTGTGTGCAATCATATGTAAGAAAAATAAACCCTGTAATAGAGCGTACTTTGTAACTGACATAAGAAAGAGGAACAGAGATTCATTCATGTCTGCTGAACTCTGACCTGCTCTGGATGTCCTCCAGTTTACCAAACAGGCCTGGTTTATTGGTGGCCTCCACCACATTGGGCATTTGATGCACTGCATTTGACAACTCTTTGAAATCAGCATCAATTCCCTCGAAGCGCCTGGAGTCCTGCAGGGGATTTCACAAGCAAACCCAGCCAGGGGATTTTGATTCCCACAAGAGAGAGGGGAGAATCAGAGGTTTAATAGCAAACAGCTGGGCTTAAGCACAGTCTGAACATCATGGGAGCAATTAAAAAGTCAAGTAATCTCAGCTCCTAAACTAGGAGTAAGACCAATTAATGAATTCTTAATTAATAGCTGTAACAGTCATGCTGTCTGGGTTCATATGGCAACAACAAGGGCACAGGTTAAGACCCGCATGCATATGAGGTTGACACTAATGTATACCTGAAATACAGAGCTGTAATTAACTTTGTGAGTGTGCATAAATGTGAATCTGTTCAGTGTGTAACCTCAGGCAGCTGTGACCGGATGTCCTCAGACCCAATAAAGATGTTTTCCAGGTGGGTCCAAGTCCGCTGCACCTCGAACCAGACAGAGATGACTGAGTCGGCCACAGACAGCTTGCTCTGCCATGAAGATACTTCGTCCAAGAAGTGTGCAATGTACTTGGATGACATAAGGTTCTGCAACTGGACCTGGTTGTCTTCCAGCATCTCAATCAACTCCTCATCTTTGCGGAGCAGAGGCACCTGGGTCCTGTGGTGGGGCTCATATTGGAACCGCATACCTGCACGGTATGCAATGATGTCTATCAGTAGGTCAAAAACTCAGAAGGTAAAAGTCTGGGTAAAATAAAGTGTCTCTTTCCTGTACCTGTCCATGTAGAGTTGAGCTCAGAAAGGACTTTCTCCATCCCCATCTCTTTAACAGCCTTGTCCACGATCCCTCTCACCTCCTCTTCAAAGCAGTGCAAGTTGAGCTGCAGCAGGTCAGCCAGAGTGGTCTCCTGCTCATGCACAGCCTTATCAGTGCTCTACCCACAACTCAGATAAGCTATGTTATATAATATGATAATATTAATAGCATATTTCTGTTGAGCACCAGCTGTGATTGCTGGTTTTAGAGTGGTATGGACCCTTATGGTTATTACCAGGAGGGACCTGAAGCAAGGTATACACAAGCTAACCTTGTACTACTCACTAGTTCTTTTCTAAGAAAAATAGAATTTGTTAGTTTTTCTGATCAATTTCATAGTTTCAAATTCTCTCTTTTTATTCAACTCCAGTCTGTTTATAATAAGCATCATGACAAATATATCTTGTAAAATTTAGATTATTTGCAAATGTGTGGCTAGTGTATCTTAACTGTCAGGTCATCTAACAGCCAGTTTGTGGCCTAATCTTGTAGATGGACACTGTGTCAATTTTTTTTTTTAAATGTATATATATATATATATTTTAATAAAGTTCATTTGTTGTAAAGTTTGTTTCATCCAGTGGTTTTAAGATGGTATTAATCCATCACTGATTAACTCTAAGCTGCAACTAACCAATAATTCTCATTATTATGTCCTCTTCTTCTTTCATTGTGGAAAGATTTGTAAGGGTATAAAATTAAATAAATATTTTAAATAAGTAAAACACAAATGAAGAACTCATCATTTCACTTCTAGAGTACTGCTTTGTTTCTGAATGTTAGGGTAAATAATAAAATTTACATGTATTTTGAATAGGGTTTAACAACATATTTGTCCCCAGTGGCCCCATAGCATTTTAATTCAGCCATGCTAATAGGCACTTAAAAGCAGTAGTGATGTGGTAAAATCATATGATACATCACATTTGGTCAAGTTTGATGCCTGATTGACAACTGTTACTGAAGACAGCCACATACTGTATCTGTTTGAGCTTCAAAGAATATCACGACAAACTGTTTCCCAGCTGAAAAGCTCTCAATTCAGAGCTTTAAAAACGATTACCTTAAAACAATCGCAAGATGTTCTCAAAAGTTTACCTACAAAGAATAACCACAGTTCCCCAGCTTTCTGTCATTTAACAACTGCTGACAGATCTGTCAGTAACTGATGTGTGGCTTACATGGAGAAAGAGTTTTCTGAACAGCAAACAGACAAAGCTGACAGCTTACTTTTACAAAATTAAAATTTTTCCGAGTGGTATATCATCTTCTCGACAAAGCCAGTTTTTGGTGAAAATGTACAGACATGCAGAGAGTGTATTAACCTTTTTTTCCATTGGTTTGCCAAAAGCTCCAGATAGGTACGGTAAATACAGTCTAGACATTGTTAATGTGGTAAATAACTATTCTAGCTGATTTTTAATGGAATATCTACGGACGGGAACAGAGGCCCACTTCCAGCAGTCATCACTCCTGTGTTCTGATGGTACATTGTGTTAGCTAATTGTATTGAAAGGCTAATTGATGATTAGAAAACCCTTGTGCAGTTATGTTAGCACTTGAATAAAAGTGTGAGTTCTCATGGTAAACATGAAATTGTCTGGGTGACCCCAAATTTTTGAATGGTAGTGTATGTTTGACAAGCACCCTGCAATGAATTACCACCGGCTTAAAACTTTAAAATTTCCAACTTTTCTAGGAACTATTTTCAAAGTCATTATAATTACAAACTGTGAAATTTTAAATTTCCACCCCTTGAATGTGATTTAGATACAAAAATAGACAGTTTGTGCTACAGAAAATTCTATTACATGTTTATAGTCATGTTAAGGAGGATGCCCCTCAAAAAGGAGGAGAGCGATAAGGGTTATTAGTGGTTTTGTCTGCAGGTGACACAACTGCTGTTGTTGCTGTCACTTTACTTTCCTATTCTGGCATAGCGTAGCAGGTGTAGAACAGCTCTGCTAATAACTGAAAAGATCTCTATTGTGGAGAATCTGCAGCCAGCAAAATGTGTATTAGTGAGTTTCTGAGAACATTACAAGCTGAGCTCTATTTAGTATTTAATATCTAAACATAAATATCAAAGTGCACCAGTTAGTTGCTGTAATATATTTTTTGTACAAACTAAACGACTGGAATGTACAAACAACTCTCATCTGATCTTTCCTCTGCAGTACAAACTAGCCCTGGGAGAATGCAGACAGAGCTGGGGAAGAAAATATCTGAACTAAATGTAGCAATCAAATCTTGAAGTTCCCTTAAATGACTGCCACATTATTAATCCCACTGCTTGTTCCAGATATTAAAAACTAAAACTGGTACAAGTATAGTCCTAATATAAAAAGATTTACTGAAAGTCAGCAACAGAACTATAATAAAGCAATTTCTTTATGGTTATCTCTTTTAATAAACTGAAAACCTGGTCCATGGTGAAGCGGACTCCAGTAGCAGCCATCAGCTGATGCCAGTGTCGGGCTCGTATGGCTGGATTCTGGAGCTCTGCCACAGCACGCAAGGAGGTGAGGAGGTTCTTTACCCTGCTGTCCAAGCCTGTGAAGGCCTCACATGCTCTAACCTACGAGACAAAAAAGCCCGAAATCAGAACAGGGTGTTTGACAGAGACAAGGGAGTTTACAGCTGCAGCTCAGGATCTAAATTTAGTTGTAGTTATTCGAGTACAAATAACTAAGTTGGCATTGATGCAGTTACATTTAGTGTTTCCCCGCAGCTGTACCCAAGCGTATGTAACAGGCAGTTGCAATTGAAAATGAAGACAGCTCTCCTTTTTGTAACACTTCTTTGCTTTTGACAAGCTAACAAGCTTTATGTTCTTGTACTGCACAAATGCAGTTTACAATGATAATGGGGGCAGACGTATGATATTAAATTAGTAACTATTTTCTAATCAGTGAGTCCTTGATTTCAGACAGAAAAAACTCAAAAGCAGCTTCTTATTTCTAGCCAGCAACCACCAGTTTTGCTGCCTGAAATGACAACTGCCACCGACAGTTTGTCAGCTGTAGCTAACTAGCTATAATTATGCCAATGTTATCAATATGAGGCATGAACACTACATGCCACATACTATGAGGAAAATTTTGTTTTTCATCATTTACTCATGTAACCTGCTTAGTTGATCATTTACCTATGTAATTATGCAATCTGCCTTTTTATCATTTATCTGTGTGAGACAGCAACTGCTCATGTAACGTTGGACATGTACAGCTATTCCTAACTGCTTGTGTGCAGGTGTTTTGATGATGTACATGCACTAGTGATGTCTTTGTCTCACTGAAACTCCAAAGACAACAAAACTGCACAAAGACATGGATTATATGTGTATAAGTTAATCATCATGAGACCTCTTGTCTGCAATAGAAGACATTGCTTATTGTAACTGACCCCTTAGCTGCAAGATGACCAGTGTATGACCCACGTGAATACACTTGGGGAGGACCATACATTACATAAAGCTAGTATTCTTTGGAGGATCTTCAGGTACAGGCGAGGAGTCAAATAACTAATTTAGTAACGTAATTATTTCCATCAAAATGTATTAAGGCGTTTGTTGAGAGCGCTGCGGCACTCATTCAGCCCATAGACACTGTTCAGTAAACTGACTGGGTCCGCTTGCACAGGTGAATCCAGTAAAACTCTGAAAGGACGCTCTTCTATTTGCAAGTATTTGTTCAACATCAGACATTTCCTTAGCATATACTACATGGTACCATAATGATATTTACTCTGGAAACAACATCTAAATTACATCAAAGCCTAGAAGTTACAGATAGAATTATGTGCCCTAAAAATACAAACAAACTCTGTTTATTATAATAAAAGTGCAATATGTAAGGTTTTGACAATCTACATAGCATCAATACAGCAGCAAACAGCTATCTATCCATCCATTATCTATACACCGCTTAATCCTCACTAGGGTCGCGGGGGGGCTGACTCAGGTGAAGGCAGGGGACACCCTAGACAGGTCGCCAGTCTGTCGCAGGGCCACATACAAAGACAAACAAGCACACTCACATTCACACCTACGGGCAATTTAGAATAATCAATTAACCTCAGCATATTTTTGGACTGTGGGAGGAAGCCGGAGTACCCGGAGAAAACCCACGCATGCACAGGGAGAACATGCAAACTCCATGCAGAAAGATCCCGGGAAAGCCGGGACGCGAACCAGGGACCTTCTTGCTGCAAGGTGAAAGTGCTAACCACTACGCCACTGTGCAGCCCGCAAACAGCTATCTGTTAAATAAAAATATAGTGGAGTAATGGCATCATTAGCAGAGAGCAGAGTCACACCTCCTTCGTATGGGTTGTAATCTGAGCTTCTCTGTTCTAGATTTGGTCCTGCCATGTGTGCATATTTGTGCATGTGAGTCTCTCCCTTTGACACTGATGGCTCTCTCCAGGGTTCTGAATATGGCACACAGAACCTTTAAAGACTAAATCTGAAAATCTTTGAAAAAGCTCAAATGATGCATCCAGTTAAAAATCAAGTATTAATGAAAGGTATCCAAATTTTGTTGAAAAACACGCTTAAAAAACTAACTGTGCTAACTAAAAATCTTAGAAATTCACTTAACCGGGGTGATTTGTAAAACAGTTGGTCACGATATGGATACATGTTGCACACTTACAAATAGTTTTCATTAATATACTGTACATGTGTATGATGAGAAAGCCGCACTGCTGTTCCTGTAAAATAGAATGTCTCACCTCTTTATCCAGTCCCCGAATATCTTTAGCGAAACGTTTGCACTCCAGTTCCATGTCCTCCACATGGATCTCTCTCCAGGGTGTCGTCCTCCACGCTGCCATGCTGGATTCCACCATGGTGATCATGTCCCACAGCTCCTTCAGCAGGCCCACCTCACGCCTGGGTGATGAAGAAGAAGTAAATTAATCCAGCATGAAAATGGAAACACTTCAGATACTGACCCATGCATGTAAAAACCTATCTCTGGTATAATGGCTCATTAGTTTCAAATTTGGCACAGGCTTTGGGTGTTTTCTCATTCCAGCTTCAGTCTTTACCTGCATTGTCTGAGCTGCTTGTACTCTGAGACGGTCACGTCGAATAGGCTGGCAGCTTCCATCAGGGAAGCCATCACCACCTCCCGCTCCTGGATCTGCCCATGGAATGTGTCCAACATCTGGTAGGGGCTTTCGCTGTCAAATCTGGACAAATGCATGAGCGCACACAGGCACTCATCAAAAAACACACACACACACACACACACATTTGCACAATCACAGTATAAATCAGGTTGTGTTTGGGTAATAAAAGGCTACCATTTTGCTAAACCCGACTTGGCTGCAGCATAACCAGACTAGAGTCTCCAGCTCTGTGACAATTAACAATGACTTCCGTAACACTAATGGGAAAATAATCACCAGGTTATTAAGAGAGCAATTACACACATAACGAATCTGACAATTAGACATTATGGCAAAGCATCTCTACCTATGAATTAATTAGCATTATGGTAGGATTCAATTAGCCTTGTCAGCTGTGAGAGCCTCGAGATAACACTCGTCTGTTATCAAGTGAGAAGGCGAGGAAAGGTCTTATCTTCTCAAAGGTACTCAGTCAATTTAGTCACCAAAGAAAGCTACACAGGGAATATTGTTATCTGAATCTGGAAAACTTGACCTCATTTTGCCTTTTTGAGCTGTATATGATCAATGAATAAACTAACACACAATACACTATAATATGCAGACATAAGATAGATCATATTAAACTTTAGGTCTTAATCCTTTTATTTCTCAACAACCATCACACCTTCTAACAGGTAGAAGAACAGGCAATGAATAAGATGACAATTTGACATAGCATAGTTGTAATCAAATCAAATCCGAATATATATATATATATATATATATATATATATATATATATATATATTATATATATATATATATATATATATATATATATATATATATATATATATACTATTTTGCCAAAAGTATTCACTCACCCATCCAAATAATCAGAATCAGGTGTTCCAATCACTTCCATGGCCACAGGTGTATAAAATCAAGCACCTAGGCATGCAGACTGCTTTTACAAACTTTGTGAAAGAATGGATCGCTCTCAGGAGCTCAGTGAATTCCAGCGTGGAACTGTGATAGGATGCCACCTGTGCAACAAATCCAGTCGTGACATTTTCTCGCTCCTAAATATTCCACAGTCGTCAGCTGTATAATAAGAAAGTGGAAGTGTGTGGGAACGACAGCAACTCAGCCACCAAGTGGTAGTGCCAAGAGGTGGCCAACTTTCTGCAGAGTCAGTCGCTACAGACCTTCAAACTTCATGTGGCCTTCAGATTAGCTTAAGAACAGTGCTTCAGCAGAGAGCTTCATGGAATGGGTTTCCCAGGCCGAGCAGCTGCATCCAAGCCATACATCACCAAGTGCAATGCAAAGCGTCAGATGCAGTGGTGTAAAGCACGCTGCCACTGGACTCTAGAGCAGTGGAGACGCGTTCTCTGGAGTGACGAATCGCACTTCTCCATCTGGCAATCTGATGGGCGAGTCTGGGTTTGGCGGTTGCCAGGAGAAGGATACTTGTCGGACTGCATTGTGCCAAGTGTAAAGTTTGGTGGAGGGGGGATTATGGTGTGGGGTTGTTTTTCAGGAGCTGGGCTTGGCCCCTTAGTTCCAGTGAAAGGAACTCTGAATGCTTCAGCATACCAAGACATTTTGGACAATTCCATACTCCCAACTTTGTGGGAACAGTTTGGAGCTGGCCCCTTCCTCTTCCAACATGACTGTGCACCAGTGCACAAAGCAAGGTCCATAAAGACATGGATGAGAGAGTCTGGTGTGGATGAACTTGACTGGCCTGCACAGAGTCCTGACCTCAACCAGATAGAACACCTTTGGGATGAATTAGAGCGGAGACTGAGAGCCAGGTCTTCTTGTCCAACATCAGTGTATGACCTCACAAATTCCCATAAACACACTCCTAACCCTTGTGGACAGCCTTCCCAGAAGAGTTGAAGCTGTTATAGGTGCAAAGGGTGGACCAACGTCATATTGAACCCTATGGATTAGGAATGGGATGTCACTTACGTTCATATGCGAGTCAAGGCAGGTGAGCTAATACTTTTGGCAATATAGTGTGTGTGTGTGTATGTATATATATATATATATATATATATATATATATATATATATATATATATATATATATATATATGTATTTGCATACATATTGAAGCATGAAGTACTTACTATATTATGCATGTCAGTGACATTTTTTTATGTATGAATACATTTTCTCCCAATGAGATCAGATCAGGACTTCTACAAGGTCCAGTTTTGCAATACAGCTATCAGCTTGTTGCAGTGATCATTTTCTTGAGATAACTATTGCATTGTCTGTCAATAACTTTGCAATCCTTGAAAATGCCTTTAACATTGCCTTGCAAGACTTTTTAAACCTTTTGAATTATCTCACAATTAGTCTGCATTACTTTGCACTATTTTTGTGTTTCTTCTCAGTACATTTGGATTCCCATTTTTGTATTTCCTTCACAATATTTTCCATTATTTCGCAATATGTTTTACATTCCATTTGATGCATTGAAACAGTTACTGTGTTGGTATAGTTATTAACAAAACATTTTGCAGAGTGGAAAGATGAAAGAGAGAAGATGTGACACTTTACGAGATGCATTTATTGCTCGTTGCTCATTTTAAAAAGCTGATCTCCAACAGTATCCAGCTGCTGGCTATGAGCAGCTGCTACTCTGCCTGACTATGATGGTGAAGCTAGGGCTATGTGGATATGGGTACTGCTCAGACTTCAGCTGCAGCTGTGGTTCAGTCTGTGGTACTATGGATATGTCCAGCTGTTATTATTTGAACTCTCTTCTGTGACAGATGTGCTTATTTGTCTGTTAAGGAATTTAAGTAGTACAGTAGCTTCAATACAGGGGTCAGCCAGTAAAACCATCATTGTATCCACATTACCACTGCATTGTTACCCATTTTACAGCCACTGAACATGCATATGTTACAGTCATAATCAAAACATTGGTGACAGTTAAAGCTCTAGGTGCATGGGCTCTCTGTACTCACAACTAGATAAACTGTAGCTTACTATGATACAGTATCATGTAGCCCATGGACTACAGAGAGAGTCAGCGCACCCTCTGATGTGTCTGTTCAGATAGTACTCGGCACCACTGCACTAAGAAAGATAACTAGAGGAGCTGGTTCAGCAGCTGTCTCACTGACTGCTGCCCAGACACAATGTATGACTGCAGCCTTGGCACGACAGAGCTGTCACTGTGGCTGTAGCCATTGTTCAGATTATGGCTGATGTCCAAACAGTAACTTACTATCCAGCAACAGCTTCACCATCACAGCCTGTCAGAGCAGCTGCAGTTGCTCACAATCAGCAGTAGTATATTGTTGGAGACCGAATCACATATTGTCTGCTTTCTGTAGTATCTGCAGAGTATTTAACTAAACTGGCAGTTTTTATAGCTGAACTGGACCGAAACACCAACTCTGGATTAAAATGAATGTAAAACCCAAAGGTATCGCAAAGTAACACAAAGTATTGTAACCTAAAATGAAAAAATACTTGCCATGACCCATGGAGGGCTCTATAACTTGTAGCAACTAAAACAAGTCACTACTCTCAGATCCTGATTGTGCTTATGTAAATAATTTCACACATGGCAAAAATAATCTGAGAAATGATGACGCCAAGCTGGAAAATGAATACTGCGAGTGTCTGCATTGAGTCATAATCAGTACTATCCTTGTTTATGTACTGCTGTTGATTTTGTGTTCCACTGGAAACTGTTTTTCTGTGTGTTTGCTGTGTTAGACGCATGGAAAACCCTACAGGCTGTACATTTAGCAGGAAATGTGGTTATAGCAGAGATAACTCAGTTTCCTGGTCTTGTGAAAAGCATGTGTATTTATTGTTGTGGACATAGCTCCCCAGATTTTACTTCAGGCATGGCAACAGCAAATTTTGATTTCAGCTGAAAATGTTCGGTATACAATCTTCAGGGGGGGTCCGGGGGGGGCCGCCCCCCCCCACCCCCCCCACCCCCCAGTTAGTGACCCCTGATCTATGGAGTCAGCTGTGTCAGTTTTCTTTACATTTCCAGAACACTCTTTAAACACTATCAGTGATTCATTTTGCCCTGAGTCATGAGTCAAATACCCAGTGTTTTGTTAAATGACTCTAATGACTTTTCTCTCAAGCCAATTCCATCGGAACTTGTTTTTGACACTTTTATCTGTTTCTAGCATCGATGACTCTTGATCTTCCGATAAAAACCTCATGATTCCACCGAAAACGATCCCAGTAGCTCAAAATTCCAACACGAACATGCCGCCATGAATTGTAACGAAAGAATGCATCGAGCAATTTGATTGGTCCAATCGTTGGCAGCTAACCAATTTCGACCAATCGCAAGGCCTTTTACAATGCAGCATGAGCTAGACTGGTTCTCTTCGTCTGTTACACTGCGGGAGAAACGCCGAGCGCTTCTCAAAAACCGGGAGCAAGAGTAACAAAAACATACCTCACCCCCCCTAAAATTTTCTCAACGGATTTGGACGATTCACAGAAATGATCAATTTGAAAATTAAAACGGCGGATTTCCGCGGAACGGCGGAAAATTGCCATGCCTGTTAACCAAATACATGCATTTTAACATTTTCACAAAAGCCATTTCATTTGATTTATTACTGGGGCAGTCCTGAAATAACCACACATATCTCACATTTGCAGGTCTTTAGTGTTTGCTCCATTCTGGACACAAAGCATGTGCTGCACTTGGTGAGGACTGATGCAGTAAGCCTGCATTAATGCAGACTTGTAATAACTCATTCCCACTCAATACTGGTTGATTTGAAATCATACATAATCTGACAAACTGTCAGCACAAGCGTACAAAAAGAGCCAGTGTGGTACGAGAGGGTCTGAGGGAACCAGACCATTTAGCAAACTAAATTGGTATACAATCATAATTTTTGACAGACTTAAGTAGAAGAAGAAATCTAATGAGTAAACCTTGACCCAAGAACTCCTTGGAAAACAACTCACACTCTTGAGTTTCAGATATCCTTTAAATATGTCTGTAAAAATATAAGAAATAATGATTACAAGTGTTATAATCTCTATATGTAAGACATTATACTTGCAAATGGTCTTATGTCAGCTTACAACTAGATTACTATGGTTATTTATCTATTTGGTGTTCCTATACTGCTTGAAATGCTAAATATGCGGTTAAACTATTGTGTTTCCAATAAAATTCAGATGATAAGAGATTTTTAACCTGAAAGGTCCGTTTTTGTGAAAGTGTTCCCTGAAGGTGTGCTGCTCGACATCAAATGAGGCACACTTCCGACGTAGACTGGCTACCTCGATGGCCTGCAGTGGAGCCACCTGCTGTTTGATCAGTGCCGCCTGTTTTTTCACAGTGTTCCACTTTTCTGGCAACTCCTGCAGATAGATAGAAAAAAAGGATAAATACAGAAGGAGGATAAGCAAGGAAAGCAGAATTGACAGATAATGAATGGCCAACAGAAAGAGTCAGAACAGGGTTGAGTGATGGGAATACACAAAGAAGCAGTAAGAGAAATGACTCTGTCTCAGCTGAAAAAAACAAAATAGAGAATCGGTGCTAGAAAATAACGTGAGCTGACTGAACATCAGTCCTTACCTCTAACTGCTTGTAAACCACATCAGGCAGTTCTTGTTCATACACCTTCAACAGAGCAATGGTTTGTTGTAGAGGCTCAAACATGGTGTCCGTAGTGTTTTGCCTTTCTTTAACAGCCAGCAAGTGACCAATGATCCCCACTAGGCCACTGTAGTCACCTTCCTCCACTTGTTGTCCTAGGCCGGCCTCAGCTTTGGCAATAAACTTCTCTAGATCTGAGAGACTGGGTGATATAAAGTGATAAGTGTACACATCAAGATCAGGGAAATGCTGCTCAGGCTGTATAATCAGCTGTGCTGTAAAATGACTTCTAAGGATTTGGGTGAGTGGGGTTATTTCCCATTATTACCCTTCTGGCTATATAACTTTGAGCCTCTGCTGCTTTGATTTTTTGACCATTCATTTCAAGTATCCTAGTTTTATGAAAGTGCAATACAGAATCAATTTAAATGCCATTTCAACATATAGAATTACTAAATTAAAGACATCTGGGCATAAAGACTTCCTATGATGCTAGACTACGTAAATAGCTTGGCGTCGGCCATTTAAGATCCCCTCCGGTGAAAACAGATTTTTGTTTAACTTGTTAACATATCCATATGATGTTTTTGATTTGCTAGAAGGCAAATCATGTGCAAAGTAACACTATAGCTGAGCATTTTCACTATGAACTGGTAGCATGAACAGTCTCAAAAGAGCAGATTCATAGGGTTTCATATGTAACAAATCAAAGAATTAATCATGTTAGCTTGCAGGGTGGAGTTTTCTGTTTCATTATTCTTCTTGCTTCGAACATGTATGGCTGAATAACTCCAATATTACAATTTGCCATTGGTGTGGTGTGCGATGAGAGAGGCAGGGAGTTCCCAAAGTAATGGTGTAGAGTTATATGTAAGCCATTTTAAGGCAAAAAAGGAGTATTTTCATTATAGATACATGGAGATGAGAGAAAGAGACTGGCAAGGTTAAGAGGTTTCTTCCTTTGTAGTTAAAGACATTGCCACCACAAGACATTGGTCATGACAGACCAAACATCCAAACTCATGATTTGTTAGATATGCAACACTCCCTTGAGGAAAACAGTGTTTCTATTCTGGATGGACAGAGAACACAAGAGGACTTTGCAAGAGGATTGGAGTTAACTGGAATGGAAATCTCTTCAAAGAGGGGTGGTCTATGACACCACTTATCAGCTACTTGTAATAAAGCCCTTAGATCCCTCCACAAGTACTTTCACCACCAAGCATACCTGGAGTCATGCAAGACTTAGGTTGTTAACAGGCTGTGAACCATATGATGTGAGGTTGAGAATAAATTCCTGTGACTCCTAACCAGGCATTTGGAATTTAATAGGATTCTTAGATGAACGCTGAAATCTCTCTAAAAGAAGTCCAGTTGCTTTCTACTGAAGCAGTTACGTAGGATCATGAAAGTACTGAATTAATGGAAGGTGTATTCTACTGTTAATCAAATTTTAGCATTTGTGGGATTAATAACATTTCTTTTTGTCAAAAGTCTCTAGCTTGCAATTTCTTGTAATCTTTCATGAACGAGTTTGTCTGAGGTTGCATGCCATACCTGTTAGTGACATGGTCGATGAGGTACTGTTTGAACATGAGGCTCCACTTTTTGATGGTATTGAGCAGGGCACTCTTCATACTATGGCCATCCACCCTCATCCAGCCATGAAACACATGTACAGGCTCAAGACCATACACCTCCTCATAGATCTTCTCATAACTACAGCATAAGGACAAACAGACTGAAGTTCAGCAGAGAGAGACATGTGCATCCAAACCACCTATCCATCCGTTATCTATACACCACTCAATCCTCATTAGAGTCGCAGGGGGGCTGACCCTGGACAGGTCACCAGTCTATCACAGGGTTGCATATACAAACAACAGTCACACTCACATTCACACCTACAGACAATTTAGAATTATCAATTAACCTTAGCATATTTTTGGACTGTGAGAGGAAGCCTGAGTACCCAGAGAAAACCCATGCATGCACAGGGAGAACATGAAAACTCCATCCATTTTAGCTGTGAGGCGACAGTGCTAATCCCTAAGCCACTGTGAAGTCCCTGCACCCTAAGTATTATTTCCAATTATCTTCACTGGGATAATTGTACATTAATCACTGCAAGGAGAAATGGCTAGAAAACATTATCACAGATACTTAAGGATACACAAACATATATACACTCACACACTGTGACTGCTACCTACTTGTCCACCTGCTCTCTAAAATCGTCAAGAGTCGGTGGACTCTCTGGAACTCCATTGTCAGCATAAATCTCCATCTCCTGCCTGGTGAGAATGTGGCCATACAGAAGGAACTGACGCATGAACTCCTTTCTATCATCCACATAGAGATAGCTGTAACGCTCTAGAGAGTTACGAAACTCGCAGCATGTTGCCATGGCACTCTGCACACGTTCCATGAGGAGATGACGCATGTCTGCCAGGTTAGCCATGTCCTCCATTTCAGCCTGAGGGCAAAAGGTCAGAAATCATGTGACACACTGAACAAGAGTGACCTGTACTTAAGACCTGCAACTGACATAACTGAAAAGTTGTAGGTGTTAGTGCTGCATCAGACCAGCTGTACCTGGTAGTGAGGGAAAAGGCTGTGCTGGCCGAGACGTGGCACCAATGATGGGACTCTGAACACATCATTGATGAGGCTTTCCACCAACTCAAAGAAACTGTCTCCAGCACCAAATTCCAGAGAAGGAGTGAACACCATGTCAGGAACCTTTAGATCCAACTGAGCCTCAAACAGAGGGGCCACAGTAGCGTTCTGGTCTGGAGTGAAAGGAAAAGAAAGGGGCATAAATTTCAAATGTAAAAAATCCCTCTTTGTTTTATTTTCCTGCTAATTGTGAATCTATAAAGGTGCATTTGCTTTTATTTTTTATACCAAAGCTATTCTAAGGTTCTATACTCGTGTACCAGTCAAAGCAACCCTCTGTAGCTCCAAGTAGTGCAGAACACTGCTGCCTGAGATATTAATAAATTAGATTTAAGGTGGCATATTTACATTGGCTCCTTGTAAGGTTTTGTATAGATTTTACAATTCCACTGTTTGGCTTTGCTTCAAAATATATCACTTACTTGCTGACTCCTATTGTGCCTGTGTGTTCCCTTAGACTGGCATACTGGGCTCTGTTTGGCTTGGCTGGTGAACAGTAGTGACCATGTGTTTCAATTTGTCCTTGATTCAATATTATATTTTATATGTCATTCCTTACTCGCAATTTTACATTTCCATCTAATATAATTTCATCTTGTGTTTCATGATTTGGTTTTAGGTTTTAGTTTTCATTTGACTTTGCTTTTTTGTTTGCTTTTTTCCTGCAAAGCACTGTGGGTTTTTTTTTTATTATAATATACATTTGAGACTGATTTTTAGTTTTAGAGCGACTTTACAAGTTTAATAGCATTGCCAATGTTAATGTTATACCACAACAAAAAGTCAAAGGGGAAGTATTCAATAGATTCAAATGTTTTTCCTGTACTGAAGCAGCAAGGGTTCAATCCAAATGATCTAATTCTCTTTCATTTCCTAACTACATTTCATTCATCTTGATTGAAGACATCATAGAGTCAAGAAACTATGAAAGGTGAGTTCTTAGTGACAGAGAGGAGAAGCCAACGAAACTTGCAATCACTATAAAATGTAAATAACATTTGTTCCAAAAACTTGAAAGCAAGTACCCACCGATATATCCAAGATAACACAAGTTATCACAACCTAACAAAATCTGCAATTCAGAGAAAAAAGTAAAATTCTGATCATTACGTATTCATTTTAGCGAGACTGACCCAAAACTAGGGATGGGAATTCTCCAACAAAAAAAAAAATAAAAAAATGGGAGCACTATATTTTAGCTTCAGTTTACTATGTGTGAAATCCCAGACTCCTGTACTTTTCTCTCTGAGCAAAGAAACCTGACAGTTAACTAGTTCTGATAATAGTCAATGTTTTTATTTTGTTTTTTTAAAGTTATTTAAAGTTGAAAGTAAATGTGTTCCATTAGTTTGGGAGCATTTTACAGTTTTCTTTGTGTATGAAGATTACAAAATATATGCATATTTTATTGACCAAGATGAAGCTAATGTGTTTGCTCTGGAGTACAGAACAAGAAAAGGAAAAAAGCAAAGCACTACAGAATTCTGTTGTTAAGATAGAGTAAAAAAGCCTCTCTTTTGCAGAACTGGAACCATGGAAAAACTAAAAACCAAAAGGTTGTGAACAGACCTTTCAGTTTGAAACATTTTCTAAGCTCACCCAGTCTAAGTTTAAAATTAGTGACTCTGGTCTGATCAACAATTGTGTGACAAACATCCAGGAACTTTTCAGCTGAACGTGTGTTTACACAGAGCAGAGAAGAGACATGCACTGTAATACAAATTAAAACGTTGGTGAGCAAAATAAAACCTACTTCGACAGTAAAATAAATGCAGCTAAATGGCTAAATGGTGCTGAAAGAAACATTCAGCACTGTGAAATATCATTCTGGAGTTGTGTACTATGAATAAGTGCGTAGAACCACCATTTTTCCACTTGTAGGCACAGGTGTTACCAGTACGGGAAAAATGGTGGACACGTTGCTACTAGGTGTTCAAATTTTATATAATATAAACAAATATATAATATGAACAAATATATAACTACTGCACACACACACACACACACACACACACACACACACACACACACACACACACACACATATATATATACACACATGCACACACACACACACACACACACGTGGACAAAATTGTTGGTACCCCTCGGTTAATGAAAGAAAAACCCACAACAGAAATAATTTGAATCTGACAAAAGTAATAATAAAAATTCTATGAAAATTACCCAATGGATATCAGACATTGCTTTTGAATTGTGGTTTAACAGAATTATTTTAAAAAATAAACTCATGAAACAGGCCTGGACAAAAATGATGGTAGCCTCAATTACTGCCATCAAATGATTTCTGTCACTGTCAATGAGACTTCTGCACCCCTCAGCAGGTATTTTGGTCCACTCCTCATGGCTAAATTGTATGAGCAGACTGCTCCAGTTGTCTCAGGTTTGAAGGGTGCCTTCTCCAGCTGGCATGTTTCAGTGTATATATATATCTATCTCTCTCTCTCTCTCTCTCTCTCTCTCTCTCTCTCTCTCTCTCTCTCTCTCTCTATATATATATATATATATATATATATATATATATATATATATATATATAATTTCATGTTTTCCATGAAAACTCTAACTTTTATTCATGTGCTAACAAAATTTGACAAGGGTTTTCTAGTCATCAATTAGCCTTTCAACACAATCAGCTAACTCAATGTACCATTAGAACACAGCAGTGATGGTTGCTGGAAATGGGCCTCTGTACCCCATGTAGATATTCCATTAAAAATAAGCCGCTTCCAGAATACTCATTTGCCATATTTTTTCTTCATTGAAAAAATGCTTTTCTTTCAAAAATAAGGATATTTCTAAGTAACCCCAAGCTTTTGAACAGTAGTGTATATATATGATTTCTGGCATTATAACTGTGTCATATTGCACAGAAGGCATTTTTGACATCTCCCAACTAGCCAGTGTTTTGCTGTTTTTGGAGAAGTGCTGGACTTTACATTGCAGTGAAAAATGAGATCACAGTTGCTAAAAATGTAACAGGAGCATTTAGAGACTGGACCTGCTGTTATCATAGCTGTCCCAGAGATATTCCCGTGTCAGTTCACTTAGTTCAGAGCCTTCCTAAGCATGAAAGACTTTTTGAACCCACAGAAGGAGAGAGAAAGGAGAAGATTTTTAGGCAAAAGCGAATGGACAAGGAGAAGAAAGATTGGCCACAGCAGCAGTCTGGCAATGTTCCTTGTATTGAACTACATCCCAGTCCATCTAAACTGGCTGACAAAACTCATGCCAGTGAGAAAGTCCAGAACTATTTCATGTCCACAGCCAATAGAGGCAGACACCCAATTGACATCAAAATCCCTGAGGGCGTGTTGCTAAGACGCTGTCCAATTCAGTGCTGGCTGGAGGATGCTGTAGAATTAGAGCTCTGAATTTTCTGATATTAATTTGAGAGTTGGCTGCAACATTCTGGCTTTTAGACAACAGTAGTAATGGCACTAAAATTACTAAGACAGTACAAATTGTAGATATGAGTGTTTGTTTTTGTGATTTGATATTTTTGTGTCGTGTTTGTTCTTAAACGTTCACCAGTGTTATCCAAGAAGAACTTGAGGGAGCACTCAATGCTGCTGAAGAAGCCATCTATGATCATGTCATCAATGTACTCCACATAGGCCTTCCACTCGTCAGAGGATGGCTCAGCTCTGAACAGTGCCTCATTTCTCTGAGACATAAGAAAGCATGACACTTATACTGAGTCACCATCTTGGCTAAATTTGAAAATAACAGTAAAAATGTATTTCAATGCAAATTTGAAATCACTGTCCTCATAATAGAATGCAAAAACATGAGTGTAACCTATAGCCAATTATGATGTGTCACACAATAACTGGGAAAGCACCTTCAGGAGGAAGTGGATCTTCTCCCCGGAGGACTTAATCAGTCTGTATACCCTGTCGAGCCTCTCAGTCCTGTCGTCCAGATTGAGCACAGCATCTTTTTTGCCTTCCTTCCTGTCAAACATGGGTTTGGCCCAGGACCTCATGCAGCTCTGGATCTCCTCCACATTGTCCTTGGTTGTCTGGAGTCGGCTCTCCAGGTTGCTAACGGAGTCCCGCAACTCCTGGATATACTGCCAAACACCTGAAAGAGATGTGTAGTGAAGAGGTCAGAAAGGTGCAAATTAATAAATTAAGCTACAGTGAGTTGGAGTGTGTGAGGAAAATAGAATCTGCCAGAAAACATTCATTATCACATATCTTACCAGGCCATCTTGTGTCTGACCATTTCAGTGCCCTAAGGCAGGATAAATGAATTTAATTCAACTTAAAACTGAAGTTATTGCTAGTCTGAAAATGTCTGTTGTGAGGTGCATGTATAACTAGCACAACTTTTACATATAGATGGCAGTAGAGTTTTATACCATACGAGCTCACATGCTCATAATTACACACGTGGACAAAATTGTTGGTACCCCTCAGGTAATGAAAGAAAAACCCACAATGGTCACAGAAATAATTTGAATCTGACAAAAGTAATAATAAATAAAAATTCTATGAAAATTAACCAATGAAAATCAGACATTGCTTTTGAACCGTGGTTTAACAGAATTATTTTTAAAAATAAACTCATGAAACAGGCCTGGACAAAAATGATGGTACCCTTAATATTTTGTTGCACAACCTTTTGAGGCAATCACTGCAATCAAACGATTTCTGTAACTGTCAATGAGACTTCTGCACCTCTCAGCAGGTATTTTGGTCCACTCCTCATGAGCAGACCGCTCCAGTTGTCTCAGGTTTGAAGGGTTCCTTCTCCAGATGGTATGTTTCAGCTCCTTCCACAGATGTTCAATAGGATTTAGATCAGGGCTCATAGAAGGCCACTTCACAATAGTCCAATGTTTTCCCATGACCTGCGACTGAGACCAAGCTTTCTGACACTGGGCAGTACATTTCTCTCTAGAATACCTTGATAGTCATGAGATTTCATTGTACCCTGCACAGATTCAAGACACCCTGTGCCAGATGCAGCAAAGCAGCCCCCAGAACATAACAGAGCCTCCTCCATGTTTCACAGTAGGGACAGTGTTCTTTTCTTGATATGCTTCGTTTTTGCATCTGTGAACATAGAGCTGATGTGCCTTGCCAAAAAGTTCCAGTTTTGTCTCATCTGTTCATAGGACATTCTCCCAGAAGCTTTGTGGCTTGTCAGCATGCAGTTTGGCAAATTCCAGCCTGGCTTTTTGATGATTTGTTTTCAACAATGGTGTCCTCCTTGGTCGTCTCCCATGAAGTCCACTTTGGCTCAAACAACAACGGATGGTGCGATCTGACACCGATGTACCTTGACCTTTAATGTCTTCACCTTTATGTCTTATGCCTTTAATGTCTTTAAAGGTTGTTCTGGGCTCTTTTCTTACCATTCGTATTATCCATCTCTTCGATTTGTCATCAGTTTTCCTCCTGCGGCCCCATCCAGGGAGGTTGACTACAGTCTCATAGATCTTAAATTTCTGAATAATATGTGCAACTGTAGTCACAGGAACAGGTTGTGCAACAAAATATTAAGTTAAGGGTACCATCATTTTTGTCCAGGCTTGTTTCATGAGTTTATTTTTTTAAATAATTCTGTTAAACCACGGTTCAAAAGCAATGTGATTTTCATTGGTTAATTTTCATAGAATTTTTATTTATTATTACTTTTGTCAGATTCAAATTATTTCTGTGACCATTGTGGGTTTTTCTTTCATTAACTGAGGGGTACCAACAATTTCGTCCACGTGTGTAACTGTTAATTGATTCAGCTCGTTTGCTGCAGCCATCCAAAGTGGTGCTCACTCGGACTACAGGTAATACCATATTGGCACAAAGAACCATATGAATGCTACTGTTTAAAATCTGATTGTTAAACAAGTAGTTTTGTGACTGATATTTCATTTGTGTCATGTCTCAATTTTGATTGTTACGGTTGGGCGAGGTGGTTTTCAGTGTTTGTGAGGCCAGGAGCATTGTGGGGGTTCACATACCAAATGGCCACCATAAAATATGTGTGCCAATGTACTGAGGAAAACTGGTGCTCACATCAAATATAGTTTTTTTTTTCTCTTTAGTGCACTCTATATTAATTGCCGAACTTGTTATTATTCACTGCAATAATTTAGAAATGATTCCCTTATTAAATTTCAACAAGACAGGACAGAACAAGACAGAATTATGTTACTTGTGATGAAATGCTCGCAAATGACAGCATGAAGCCAGCGAATTACGGCGACGTCAGGAAACAAAACACAGTTCGGTAAAGTCGGAAAGATATTCACAAATTCAAACTTCCGGCATCAATAACTCATTAAATATGCGTTGTCTGAACATAAACAATGCCTCTTTTCCATCATTGTAAGGTAGACAATGTGCTACAAGCCCAGTTTAATCAAAAGTAGCTGTCTTTCGAGCTGCAGAAATGACATTGGTGTCTATGAGCAGCCGGGTGTGCGGTGAGTGAACACGGACCGTCTGCAAAATGCAAAACCGCTGCAAACAGCGAAGAGACACAAATATTCAACAAATTTACTGCAGCCAGCAACTGACTCCTGCTGGGGTGCAGCTTATAGGGGGGGCTCCAAGCCATACAGGTTGGGAACTGCTGCTTTAAATAAATACCCCGGAGTCAGCAGGTACGTTCAGGATGTTTACTAGCAGGAGCACTGTGAAACTGCAATACAAAATGACAAAATAAAAGATTACAGACTGTTTGTTTCACACCAACAAACATTAAGTCAGTAATTACTACATAAAATACAAATACACACAAATATGTACTGAAATCAGGCAAGTAACAGATAAGTAAGAAACCGCCGATTAGCTTCATGCTAACTTAATATAGAAAACACCGTAGACCAGCTGGCGTATTATCATCGCTCCCGTTTTTTAACTTTTTAATTTCATCACACAAGCTATGAACTGTATAAATGACTATCACAGGTAAGTTAAAACTAAAATATAACTGTCACTTACAGACATAAGCTCCGTAGGGTTCAACACAAGAAAATCAAATGATGAACAGGAAACAACTGTCTGCTTCTGACCTTTAGTAGAAAGACGAACCAACTAAGGCAAGCCCGTGTGAAGAAAAAAGGCACAGCACAGTAAGCAGTCGCCTTCATCTCTTAAAGGGGCAGCACACTCCCCACCTGGTATAATGAACTATACCACTATGTCTTTTTGAGTAGCAGTACTACTTCTGAAGCAGGTCTTGAATACACTCTGGGAGTGTCACCTCTCACAACTCTCACGTACACTTTACAAATCCTGTTGTCTTGACCAGGAAAGGTATTTACAAGCAGTCCTGTAGGCCATTCATTGCACGTGGCCTGACTGTCTTTTAGGAGAACATCTCCAATTTGCAGGTTAGGTTGATCTACTTGCCATTTCCTTCTTGGCTGGAGGGTCGTCAGGTACTCCTGACGCCATCGTCTCCAGAATGAATCAGTCAGACTCTGGACTTGTTTCCACTGACTTTGATAGAGATCTCTGAGGTCGAAACTTCCTGAAGGAACAGACACAGAGCCAAGCTTTTTTGTCAGAAGCTGAGCAGGAGTGAGCATAGTGGGCATATCAGAATCCGACGACACAGGAACAATTGGCCGTGCATTCATTATGGCAGCGACTTCTGCTATCAATGTGATGAGAACTTCATGTGAGAGACTGGGTGAATGCACCTTGAGCAGCATGCCATCTAAAATGTGCCTAGCAACCCCTATCATTCTTTCCCATACTCCCCCAATGTGGGAAGAGTGTGGAGGATTGAAGTCCCAAGTACAGCGTTGGTCTTTGAGGTATGACTGAAGCTCTGCATTTCCTGGTGATATGCCAAGTTCTTTGCATGCGCCAACAAAATTCGTCCCTTGGTCTGAACAAAAGAGCTTTGCTGGATCCCTGATGGCAGTGTATCTTCTGAGGGCATTTATGAAGCTCGACGGAGAGAGACTCCACCATCTCCATATGAACTGCCCTTATGACCAGACAGGTAAACATGACAGCCCAGCGCTTGCTTTCAGAGAGACCTCCCCTGGTACGGCGAGCACAGATGGTCTATGGACCAAACACATCTAGTCCAACCTGTGTGAATGGAGGAGCTAGGGTGAGCCAATCAGCCGGCAAATTGGACATCTTTGCCTTTTCCATGCTTCCTCTTAACCTTCTGCAGGTGACACAATTGTATATGATGCTTGATATCAGTCTTTTTCCTCCCAGAATCCACAACCCAGCAGACCTGACGGCTCCCTCAGTAATGTGCCTGCTCTGGTGTGCAACTCGTTCATGGTAATACCGCACCAACAAAGTAGCAATGTGATTGTTTTTAGGGATGATTATGGGATGTTTCTCTTCCCAAGAGGTTGCAGCAGATGACATGCGGCCACCAATTCTCAGCACACCATCTGTATCCAATATAGGATTGAGTTTCCTGAGAGGACTGCATTGTTAAACAATCTCTCCTTTGGACAGGTTCTTGGTTTCCTCTTTAAAGGTCTCTTGCTGTACAGTCCAGAGAATTACGATCCTTGCTTGCGTAAACTCATCTGCTTTTGCTATATCTCCCTCTGGAGCCTTAGAATAGGATCTGACTTTCTGTATAAGCTTGGCCATTCCATATGTAAGTAGGCGTTGGAATCTGTGTGAACCAAGCAGTGTTTCAGAAGCTTTTGTAGCGGTCGCAACCAGTGTACATATGTCCGCATCTGTGTCTCGTTCAACAAGTTCAAAGGACTCTGGTCGATTCAGTGAAGCTCCATCATCCTTTGTGAGAAAGGAAGGTCCTGAAAACCAATTTGTCTCTCCCAAAAGTGTAGCTGATACTGGCCTTTTGCCATGGTCTGCAGGATTGGTTTCTGTGCTGACAAAATGCCACTGTTCGGGCTGTGATGACTTCCGAATGCGCATGACTCTGTTAGCGACGTACATGTAGAATCTCCAGTTGGTGTTGTAGATATAGCCCAACACAACTCAAGAGTCAGTGTAGAACTTCACTGTGTGGATTTTGATGTCTAATTCGTCTACTAACATGTCGGCCAACTCAACTGTCAGCACGGCTGCACAAAGCTCCAGCCGGGGCACAGTATAGGTGTGGCGTGGTGCTAATTTGAATTTCCCCATGCAGAATTCTACGTGACTGTGTCCTTTATTGTCGACTGCTCTGAGATAGGCCAATGCTGAGATGGCAATGGTGGACGCGTCAGATAAGACACATAGTTCCCTGTGCCGTGTGGAGAGCAAGGTAATAGGTAGGTATGGCCTTGGTATGTGAAACTGCTCAAGTGCCTTGAGAGAGTCTTTCCAAGACTTCCACTGAGTCTCTTTTTCAGCGGGCAATGGGACATCCGATTCACAATGCTCAGTAAATAGTTCTCTGACTAGAGCCTTGCCTTGTATGGTTATTGGAGCCACAAACCCCAGCGGATCGAATATGCTGTTGACTGTGGAGAGAATACCTCTACGGGTAAACTGCTTCTCCTCTCTAGAGACACAGAAGTTAAAGCTGTCAGTTTGAAGGTGCCAGTTGAGACCTAAGCTTCTCTGCAGGGGTAAAGGGTTCACTCCCAATTCTAGGTCTTTCAGCCCTTTTGCACATTCCTCAGAGGGAAACGCTGTCATCACTGTGTTATGGTTAGAGGCAATCTTGTGCAGTCGGATATTTGAGTCGGCTAACATTTGTTTGGTCCTTTTCAGGACTTGGATAGCGTCGTCATCAGTGGGAAATGAGGTAAGTCCGTCGTTGATGTAAAAGTTCCTGAGAACGAACTGTTTTGCCTCTGTGCCATATTCTTCCTGACTTTGTAAAGCAGTTCTTCTCAAGCTGTATATGGTGACAGTGGGAGAAGGGCTATGGCCAAATACATGTACAGTCATGCGGTACTCTGTGGTCCTTTTGGCAGGGTCATTGTCCTCGAACCAGAGGAAATGTAAGAAATCGCGGTGTTCCTGACAGACTTTGAAGCAGTAGAACATTTGTTCTATATCCGCTGCTACCGCCACAGGTTCCTTACTGAAGCGAGTGAGAACTCCCAAGAGTGTCTTATTCAGGTCAGGGCCACTCAACAGGATGTCGTTCAGGGAGACGCTGTTGAGCTTGGCGCTGGAGTCACACACTGCTCGTACCTGGCCTGGTTTATGCGGGTGGTAAATTCCAAATATTGGTAAATACCAACTCTCTTGTTCCTCACTGTGTGGTGGGGCTGTTTCAGCATGACCTGCCTCAAAGATCCTCTGCATGAAAGCAACCATGTGCTCCTTCACGTCTGGCCTTTTTTCAAGCATGCGATGTAATGTTGAAAAATGCTTGACTGCTTGCGCTTTATTGTTAGGGAGTTTGCGCCTTGGATCTCTGAAGGTTAGCGGCGCCACCCAACTGTTTGTGTCATCCATGGAGACCTCCCGGTCCATTATTTTCAGAAAGGCTTTGTCTTCCACGGACATGGTTGGCTTGTCGTTGTGTGGCATTCACTGGAAGACCCCTTCACCCAGACTGTCCTTTTCTTCAAACAGGTCATTCATCTCATTAATCCTTGGAAAGTGATGGTGAAGCAGTGAAGTACCAAACTTCTCTGTGATGTGGAGGCTGTTTGTGCAAGGATCAAACAGAGATGTACGGCCGTTACTCAACACTTTAGTTCAGTAGACATTGACACAATCTGGTTTATGGGCTCTTCCAAGACAGACTTCCCCTACAATGACCCAGCCCAAATTGAGACGCTGGGTATAAGGTGCATCGTGGGGTCCATTACATTGTCCACGAACATTGTGAACCCATGGTATGTCTCGGTCCAGCAGGAATAAGATGGGTGCTTGGGGCTCTAGAGCTGGGATCTTGTCCACAACCCGCTTGAGGTATGCATAATGTTTGGCAATCTCAGGTGTGGGGATTTCCGACTTATCATCCGGGAGCATGTCACATTCAATTAGAGTGGGGAGTGGAATTTGAGTTTTGCCATCTAATGACTCTACGGTGAAATTGTTAGCTCATCGGCCCGTGGTTTCAGTGACCCCTGAACAGGTCTTAACCCTTTAGGCGCCACAGTTTTTTCAAGAAAATATTCAGTTTTGATATCATTTTTTCAAAAGGTTGTAACTTGAAAATGATTAGAGATAAAGGCATACTGTAAATGAGAAAAATCGTCAGTATGACCCAAAGTTTGTGATGGGTGGAAATTCACTCATCTAATTTGCATATTATGACATCACCAGGTGGTGGCCATATTGGATTACATAACTTTTACAGATTTTTTCAAATTTTTTTCAATTTTTTCAATTTTTTAAGTTTTTTTTTGGCCTTTGTGGCTTTATTTGATAGATCAGTGAAGACAGACAAGAAAATGGGGAGAAGAATGGGGGAAGACATGCAGTAAAGGGCCATGAGCGGGAACCGAACCCAAGCGGCTGCATCGAGAACTATAACCAGTTTAGCTCGACGGGCGCCCAACTTTTACAGATGTTTATCGGTCAAGATGGCATTGCTTGTTGTGCTTCAGTGTGTGGTATCTTTCATTGCAAGGCACAGCACACAGACCTACTCCACACTGACTACACCTGAACTGTGTCTGGCGACGGCCTTTTGGGCGGGTGTGATCTGAACACGCGATGCAATCCGGACGATCGTCTGTATTACGGAGCCAGTGTCATTCAGTGAGCCTCTGTGGAACTTCACCCTGCTGCATTGAAGGCCTTCCTCCTTTTTTACCTTCCTTTTTGTAGTAGCCCTCAAGCAAAGATGTTACTATACTCTGAATGAAGGCCTTCAGTGTTTTTTGTTGACCAGGATTACACCTGGTATAAATGATGTTGGCATTGACTACACTGATGCTTAGAACTGCATTGAAAATGCGACTGTACCATTTTCTTGATCTGTGTGGAAAGAGGTACGTTTTCATTCGTTGATCAGCTGTATCTACTCCTCCCATAAATGTGTTGTAACTGTCAACGCACACTGGTTTCTCAATTTCACGAAACCCAGTCACATTTTCCTTTGTGCGGATGCGTTTCTTCGTACACAAATTCCCATGAATGGTGGACAGCAGAGTGAGACGCTTTGTGTCGTGAAATGCACAAGCCAGTAATTTATCATGCCGCATGACCACTGGGTCATCTCCCCTTCTCAGTGGCAACTGGGCTGGTTTTAGACCCCTTGACATCCCTCTCCTGTTGCAGTTCACTGTCCCACACATACCAGTGTCATTATCTGCTAACTCACGAGCTATGGCTGGTGAAGTGTAGTAGCTGTCCATATACACCTCATGCCCTTTCCCTGTGTATGAGGCCAGCAGCTGACGAACAATAAGATGTGTTGCACCTATATTTTCATCGTCATGTGTATTTTGTCCAGTGTACATGGACCACTGTAAAACATGACCTGAGCTGGCCTCACTCAAGACAAATGCTTTATAGCCATATTTGTCAGGTTTTTTTTGGGTTGTACAGCTTCAAGGTTGACCTTCCCTTGAATGCAATGGTCATTTCATCCAAGGAAAGCTCCTTGTGTGGACCATAGATGGCTGAAAACCGTGGAATAATCATATTGATTATGGGACGCACTTTGAACAGTCTATCATGACCTGGCAGACCCCTCTCAACACGTTCATCATTATTTACAAAGTGGATGAAAGAAAGGATAACCTCAAATCTGTTTCTAGACATCACTTTGCCAAAGCCAGGTGTGTAAGTTGGCCAAAACCCATCCCAATAATCCTCAATCTCAGACTTTTCCACAAGCCCCATGCACAAATGCAGTGCCATGAAAGCTTTCATTTCAGAGACAGTAACATCATACCAGTCATGGAATCTGGAGTTCGGTTTTAGTTCTTCCCTCGCTAAGAACTGGTGGGCATATCTGTTTGTTTCATTTGTGATGAGGCTCCAGAATTCAGCATCTAAAAAAAGAGATAGGAAACCAGTGGGCTCAGAATTTGTCAGATTCCTGTCTCCACGATACCCAACAGGCTCATCAAAATGTCTGATCCACTTGTGATGTTCTTCCTCATCTCTCAAGCAAACCCAGCCATCATCATCATCATCATTTACGGCGGGGTGGTGAACGCCACTGCGGCCTCCGCCGGTATTAGAGGTGCATTTTCTCCCGCGTCTGCCGCTATTTCCGCGGTGTTTCGCATCCCCACTACCCACCTCACCATTAGCGGTGTTTTGATCAACCCTGCTGCACCCACCACGTCTCCTCCTGCCATCCCTGCTACACCCACCACGTCCCCTCCTGCCACCCCGGACACGGTGAAGCAAAGCATCCGCTCCAGTATGTGCTGCTTGTGGACTGTCATGGCGCACGGATGCGCTGCTGTTACACACAGACGCAGCTTCACTTTCTGTGTCACTGGACGACTGAACATCTTCATCAGAGGGTGAATATTCCTCTTCAGAATCTGAGTCAGCCATCAGTTGGCGAAGTACTTCCTCAACAGCGAACAGACCTCTCGGCATGGTGAGTTTTCTCTCACTAAAATTCGCTCTCTTGCTCTCTGTTATGCTTCGACTACAACCACTGCTCCCTCGTCTCCTCGCCCGGGGAGGCGATTTTCAAACTCTATAAACTCCAAAACTTTGAATGAAAACACGCCCACAAATGATGCTCAGATTGAAGTTACAGATGTCTGCTATCTCCTGGTGTAAAGTAGTAACTACATGAGGCACTATATTTGCAGCTATGGCTTGTTATGTTCAGCAATGTTGCTTGTCGCAATATTGCAACTTTGGCACTTAAACGGTTAAGTGTGTATGCTGCCGTGCCTTCTGCTATACCAAAGAGTTCAAAAAGCTCAGTTCTTGCCAGAGACTTATTGCTCTGCTCATCCAGGACAGCATAAACCTTGACAGCTCTCTCTCTCTCTGGCCTGCTGGATAAACACGGACAAGGCAGATTTTGGAGCACGACCTTAACCTTACTGTAGCCCACAGATAGCAGTGCATTTTGACGTGACAGCTTGAGGGGTTCCTTTTCCTCGCTCCCCGCCTTGATCTCTAGTGGTTACAGAGGTCTTGGTTATCCACAGAGACGGCCCTGGATGTAATGCAGTAGGGTGGCTGTCACTATTGCATTTTCTGCATTGAACACTTGTTCCACATTCTTTGGCTAGGTGACTGGATGATGCACAGCACCTCTATAGCAAATCTTCTTCTCTTTAAGATAGGCTTTTCTCTCATCCAAGGACTTGCTCCTAAAACCACGACACTTTCTAAAGGGGTGTGGTTTGTTATGGAGCGGGCACTGCTTGTCTGGGTCAGCCATTCTTTTTTTCTTGGGGGTTGTCACAGCTGCGGTCAGAGTATACTGAGACCTCTGTCTTTCTGATGGTGATGGGTGTTCTCATGTTTGTTTAAAGGAATGCTCTGCCTTTCCTATGCTCGAACCACCTGTGAGTACAGCAAAGCGTGGGTCGCTGAGTGTTTTGGCTTGATCACAAACAAACTTTGCAAAGATGGAGAAAGGTGGGTAAGACATCCGGTGATTTTCCTTGTACCGGGATGCTAGAGAGACCTACTTGTCATGCAGGGAGTATGGCAGCTTTTGGACTATTGGAGTGATGCCACGGGATGTGTCCAGGTAATTGAGACCAGGTAAGAATCCATCTGCTCTGGCAGCTTCAAGCTCTAAGAGAACGTCTCCCAGCTCTCTCAACTTTTGATTTTCTCGGTTTGAGATTTTTGGGAAATCATCAACTTGCTTAAGAAGTGCATTTTCTATTGCCTCCGGTGAACCGTAGCATTCTTCCATCCTTTGCCATACCATGCTCACCCCTGCTGCTGCGTCGTGGAGGTGGACTGCCCGGATTCTCTTTGCATGCTCAGATGATTTGGGTCCGAGCCATTTACACAACAGATCAAGCTCGTCCCTTGATGTCAGGTTTATGTCCTCCGTAGAACTGTAGAAAGATGCCTTCCAGGCCCAATAATTTTCTGGATGATCGTCGAACCTTAACAGCCCAGAGCTTACCATCTCACGGCGTATTAAATACTTGGCCAAGTCAGTTGTTGATGATGAACTGGGCCCAATGGTTCTAGGAGCAGCCCCAGTATGTGGCTGTGGGCTTTGGTAGCAACCGCTGGATGGTCTCATATTGTGTGGCTGTGTTAGGTAGCTATAAGTGTCTTTGGATGGATTCAAGCCGTGCAGGTGTTCTTGCTTCAGGTGGTCAGTCCTGGATGAGCTTTGAGCATGAGGGTAATATGGAGTAGCATCGTCCTCCTGCTTGAAAGTTTGGTGAACAGGTAAGTCACAGAATTCATAGCTGCTGAGCTTGCTTGACTCGTTTTTACCTTCCCCCATATTGTTGTCAACTGTCTCACCACGATCTCTAGTTTCAGCGCGTGCAGAGGGCTTGTAGCTCCGCTTTCTTTCTAGCAGCCTCAGCTGCAGCTTGTTGTTGTTCCTCTTCAATGTATGCTTGTGCTTTAATCATATCTGCTTCTCTTTGTGCAAATGACGCTTGTGCACGTGCAGCCTCTGCTTTTGCACATGCTCTTGCTCTGGCTGCAATGGCACTGGCTGAGGACCGCTGACTGGCTCGACTGGAACCTACTGATCCTGTCTCAATATCATCCATTGTCTTTACTGCAGCTTTGATGACAGAAGCAACTTTGAGTTCCAAAGTTCCACTTTCTGTAGGTTAGCCCATTAGGCAATGTCTTTTCACTACTCTGTCCTCACTAGGATGTAGAACTGTCTAGCTTGACAGAGAGTTAAACAGGTCCTTTAAATAAATACCCCGGAGTCAGCAGGTACGTTCAGGATGTTTACTAGCAGGAGCACTGTGAAACTGCAATACAAAATGACAAAAGATTACAGACTGTTTGTTTCACACCAAGAAACATTAAATCAGTAATTACTTCGTAAAATACAAATAAACATAAATATGTAATGAAAGCAGGCAAGTAACAGATAAGTAAGAAACTGCCGATTAGCTTCATGCTAACTTAATATAGAAAACGCTAGCGTATTAGCATCGCTCTCGTTTTTGTTTTTAACTTCATCACACAAGCTATGAACTGTATAAATGACTATCACAGGTAAGTTAAAACTAAAATATAACTGTCACTTACAGACATATGCTCCGTAGGGTTCAACACAAGAAATTCAAACAATGAACAGGAAACAACCGTTTGCTTCTGGCCTTTGGTAGAAAGATGAACCAATTACGGCAAGCCCGTGTGAACAAAAAAGGCACAGCACAGTAAGCAGTCACCTTCATCTCTTAAAGGGTCGGCACAATATCCTTTAATAGATTAACTGCTATGTGACTATTCTTGTTAACAAAGCGTTCAAATGCAATTTTTTTTACTATCCGAATTTGACCTATTTGATTAGACTGGGTTCCAGACTAGCTTTTTACATTGGTTACACTGGTGTGCCTTTACCCTTTAAGCACCAAAGTCGCAATATTACGACAAGCAGCACTGCTGAACATAACAAGCCATAGCTGCAAATATGGTGACTTATGTACACTACTTTACACCAGGAGATGGCGGACATTTGGAACTTCAATCTGAGCAATATTTGTGGGTGTGTTTTCATTCAAAGTTTTGGAGTTTATAGTGTGAAAACCACCCCCCGGTCGAGGAGACGAGGGTCGCAGTTGGCGCGCTACAGAGTGCAAGACAGCGTGAGAAAGCGAGAGAAAACTCACCATGCCGAGAAGTCTGTTCACCGTTGACAAAGTACTTCGTCAAGTAATGTCTGACTCAGATTCTGAAGAGGGATATTCACCCTCTGATGAAGATATTCAGTCGTCCAGTGAGACAGAAAATGACGGCAGCGAGTCAGTGCGCCATGACAGTCCACAAGTAGCACATACTGGAGCTGATGCTTTGCTTCATCGAGTACGGGGTGGCAGGAGGGGACGTGGTGGGTGTAGCAGGAGTGGTCAAAACACCAGTAATGGTGAGGTGGGGAGTGGGGATGCAAAAAAAACGCAGAAATAGCAGCAGACGCAGTAGAAGCTGCGGGAGAAAATGCACTGCTAGTAGCGGTGGAGGCCGCAGTGGCGTTCACGGCCCCGCCATAAATGACGATGATGATGGCTGGGTTTGCTTGAGAGATGAGGAACAGTATCATAAGTGGATCAGATAGTTTTATGAGCCTGTTGGGTATTGTGGAGATAGGAATCTGACAAATTCTGAGCCAAGCAATGCCATCTTAATCAATAAACATCTGTAAAAGTTATGTAATCCATATGTCCGCCGCCTGGTGATGTCATAGTATGCAAATTAGATAAGTGAATTTACTCCCATCAAAAACTTTGGATCATACTGATGATTTTACTCATTTACAGTATGCCTTTATCTCTAATCATTTTCAAGTTACAACCTTTTGAAAAAGTGATATCAAAACTGAGTATTTTATTGAAAAAACTGTGGTGCCCTAAGGGTTAATTGTGCACACAATTTAGGCACACTAAAATAGTGTTTATTATGCCCTTTGCCACTGAAACACTGCAAATAAAGGGATCTGCTCTGCCAGTCAAGAATTGACACAGCATAGGGCGAGTTCCTCATAACATGCTTTTGTTACATTTCAATTCAGAATTTCAGTGCTCCGACAGCAAAAGCACTGTTCCAGCCATACTTGGGCCACAGTTTTTACAATAAATGCAATGCAAAATTTTAGCAGTTTTATCACATCTCAGGTTAAAATTAGCTAGTGGTGGTGGCACTGCATTTCAGTATGCATGCAGAGACTCCTGCAGGTTAGAGGGGCAGAGCTGAGGCCTGAGTTACAGATGTTCAGTTGACATTACAATTTACTGATATTTACTCTGCCAAGGACCGACGGAGTTATGTGACGATCGGCGTACGTTTGTCTGTGAATCCATCCGTATGTCTGTCTGTCAGTGTGAAACATTTCTCAAAAACAGACAAACAGATTTGGATGAAATTTTCAGGGAAAGTCAGAAATGACACAAGGACCACCTCATTAAATTTTCACATTGATGTGGCTTATAGTCTGGATCCACGGCTTTGTTAAGGATTTCCCATTGCAAGGTAAAGCTGCTGGCATGGCGTCGCTGTAACCATGACGTGAACACTGTATCAGTTACCTCACTTGTCACATGATTGCGATCCTACCACAAATTGACTGTTATTTATCAGTTGGAAATCATACAAGGAACAAATGATGAAACTGTGGGGTGTTTCTGAGTCGAATCAATTTCTGCCGCCCACCACATATTTAGGTCACGCAATGTAGCAAACCCCAGCCAGACAATGGTGAAGCTACCAATGTTTGACAAAGCCTTTATCTACGTTTAGCCTTCAGCCTTATTTTGAACACAAATTCACCTTTCTGTTCTTCACTCCTTTCTTCAGGAAACACCGTAAGTGCTTGTCCCCATTGCAGCTAGATGCTTATAAGTTTAAGTTTTCTTTCATCTTTACATGAATTTCTGGACTTTTTGGCAGCGTCTTCGCCATGTCAAGAAACCGCTTCTTAGATAAACACTTCCTGTGCCACTGGAGTGGTGACAAAATAAAAGCCCATAACGTTAAAAAGACACCTTCAAAATAAAAGCAAGGAGGGAACGGTTATTTTAACACTAGCAAAACAAAGGCTTGCCAAAAGTGATGAACTGATCAACAGCCCTTTATAAGAGTAATTTACACACAATTCAGTATCCATACATAACACGCACATGCATAACACATGTCTGTGCTCAGCGCAAGGTCATTTTTTATTAAAGATTTCATCCATCGGAAATGATATGTCAACTGAGCAGCCTTGGTGGAGTACTGCGCTCTCTGAGTGCTTCTCCAGTTCATGAATGCCACACATGGCTGCCATGAAACTATGCACAGAGAAGCCTTGGGATCCCACTCAGTTAATTCACTGTAGCAGTCTGGACCAGTGTGTAGAATTAAAATCAGTCAGCAAAGAGTGAAAAGAGGTGCTCTAATGTCAGATTTACCTTCGCTGAAATTGAGTGATTTGTACTACATGCAAGGGTCACCCTAGACACACGGACAAATCTGATAAATGTCAGGAGCAGTGGAGACCAATAAAAATATTCAGCCGCTTGACAGATTTTGATTGCATGTACAACAAAAATGGTTGCACACTGGAACCCTGACAGGTCTACAAAAAATCTGGAAATCTAGCAAATCTGATTATTCACTTTGTCCCATTCCTAAATGTGAGAAGCTAACAGTGTGCACTCCAATGCAGAAACTCAAAGAGGGCACATTCAAAGTACCCTGTTTGAGGCAAATGTTACAATTTTCTAAGTACTCTTAGATATTATCCGTGGAGCAGCTAGTTCTATAATCTGTTGCATTTATAGAAAGTACTTGTACTGTACCTATTTTTGTGTTTTATATGTGTTACAAAAGTTAACACGAAATATAAGCATATACAGAGTGTTCTTCACCCATATTGAATAGTAATTTTAATAAGTGTGATCTTGAAAGTGGATAAGAGGTATTCAATTTCAATAAAATGCCACCAAACCCCAAAACTAAAGCTGTAGCACATGGATGCAATGCTAATACACGTGTAAGGTATGTTATCAACCCAAATATGGAATGCCATGTTTTCCTACTAGGTAAATCCCCTCAGACATATTTTCACTGAATAAGCCTATGGTTGTTAGAATCAAAAAATATAGAGATAAAATCATCATCCTGTGCCCTTTTACCGCATAAATCCATAGCAGACATGAAGCTGCAATGCACACACATCCATACATACACCAACATAAAACAGATACGTGTGTAGTCAATGTTTCTTCTGTAGAGTGACTCTGAGTTTGTCCCCACGGACAGCTGAGTGCATTGGCTTGTACCGTAAACACTCTTCTCATTTCTGCTACATTCCTCTGGGAATCCCGGAGTCGAGGAATCTAACAACGTGCCTGTCAGTTCTGTGTCAATCAAAGCTTATCAATGATTGAACACCTCTCCTATTCTTCTTTTATATGCTTTTCAAAATGCAAAGCCTCTCTGTTCATGGTACATCTCAAAGCAGTCTGTTCTGCCCCAGAAATGACAAGGATGGAGAGAAACATTGGGAGAGAGGAATAAGGGAGGCATGTCTCTCTAATAATCTGAAAATATCCATATAAATAAATATTTGCATGGTCATCATAGAGGCAGGGCTTTTGTGTTCCTCTGTTACATATATCCAGCAACAGCATTCTGGATAGGTAGGCACAAGCCAAATCATCAGGTTGAACCAATAAATGCTTTTAGTATTTTACTTACAGGATTTCAAACACTGTCATCACAATGAAGAAAAGATGCTTAGCTAGTCTCACATAGCCAGAGCTGTCTTCACCTCACTGTCAGCACTGGAGAATGGTCTGCTGCATGTTTTTTTTTATTATTATTATTCTGCCATAGATGTAAAAATGTCCTCTGGTTTATTCATATTTCGTTAAACTAATCACAATCTTAGGCACCACTAAGATCCACTAACAGGGGAGCACTGTCATTGAATGAATACTTCATCAAAAGAACCAGATGGCTTATCGCACATTTCAAATTCTCTGCAAAACTTTGTGTTTTTAGCATGTAGGTTGTTGTTTCCCATAGCGAAGGACATGATGTAAACAATAACACATAGCTGTGGAAGGTGAGGAGAAAGCCATGTAAAATGCATGTAAAACATGGCTAGCAAGTCTACATCTGGTGAATCAGGCTATAGCTTAGGTATGTTAGGCCCTTATCATACAGTTTTCCCCTTTCATTTACCCTCTAGCAAATTATAAGATGCTAAATCTTCTTGTTCCTCACTGACTGACAGTATCAGCGCGTTCCAGCTCTTCATTAAATCTACACACTAATCAGCCACAACATTAAAACTATCTGCCTGATATTGTGTAGGTCCCCTTTGTGCCACTAAAGCACCTCTGACCCATCGGGCCATGGACATGGAACCTCTGTGGGTGTCTATGGTGTCTGGCACTATGATGTTGTAAATAGATCCTTTGGATTTTGGGGTCTCCATAAAACAGGTTCATTCCAGCACATTTCACAAATCTTTGATCCGATTGGGATCTAGAGAGGTTGGAGGCCAGGTCAGTTTTTGTGGTGTGATGGTGTGCAATTGTGCTGCTGACCATTCAGGAGGGCTGTTGCATGGGGCATTATATGCGATCTGCAACAATGCTTGGGTAGGTGATACCTGTCAAAGTACCATTTCTTTGAAGGCCGTGTCCCAACGGTTTACAGCAGAACACTGGATTGTTACAAAATGACCAGTGTTGTTCACTTCACCTGTCAGCGGTTTTATTGTTGTGGCTGATTAATGTATGATGTTTACGTGGCGAGAAATACTCAAACACAAGCTTTTATGGAGACCCTTCTCTGATGAATGAGCTATAATTTTATATTTGAACACACACTTGCACATGCTATAATCTTCTGTTTTAAGCTTCTGCAGTCAGTGCAGTTTGTTAATAGTGAACATAATGTTAAGGATTTTGTGGAGAAACTCAGTTATCTGCTGCTTTCCTGCAAAACACAAATAAAAAAACACCAAAAAACACCCTGTAATCTTTCTGTATGTTGAGATTTCTGCTCTCTCTCAGTGAAACAAAGTACATAAATGCAGCCACGGAAGGGTATTAGTCTCCTACCCAAATAATGAAACGCAGCAAACCACAGGGCTCTCGCCTTGTTCCGCAGTGTGAATTAAGTACAGCAAACACAGCCCGATCACGTACAAAACATTTGTCTAGTGTTGCAGCGGTAATAACGCTAAACTAAAATGAAAACCTACATCATATATCCTGTTAACTCTCTCCTTCAAAAACCCCTCAATAATCCACTGAACACTCAATAAAAATATTTTTTAAAAACATATTTTAAAATATATCAACAGTTTTCATGGGGACTATTTAGCAGTATTTTTTTCAGTATTTTTAAAGCATAGTGAAGTATGTTAATTATTCATTGTGACATTGTTTCTTAAGACATGTTGCCTTGGAGTTGTATTCCAATTTTTCAATGCTATGAACACTACGAATTCTATTAATCTCCACTGTAGGATAATAGTAAAATATGTATATCTCAACACCAGGACAAATAAACTAAAACTATCTGCATAGAAAAACACCACTATAATATGTGAAAAAAGTTTTCTATAATGTGGGTGGGCTGACAATAGAAAATGAGGCAGTTAAATGTGTTATTTCTCAGCAGCAGTATCTGCGACTCATCAGTTAGCATCCAGACCTTGGCTGTTCCAGTTTAGGCTCTCCTCTGCCTTTCTGAGCTGAGCATCAATGTCCCTGAGCTGGCCCTGAACCAGAGGCTGCTCCACGTCGAGCACAGAGTGCATCACCTGCAGTCAAACAATAGGGGAGAGAAAAAAGACACAGATGTGATGTGAATTTCACTCCCACCAAACGTCTACAGAAATATCATTTTAATATCACTGCCAATGAAAGCCACACAGAAGCCCAGAGTGTCAGGACAGATAATCGTCCTCATTAAAGTCACTATTTCATCATCGTTACACATTGCCATGACTTAACTGGACTCAAACTCTTAGCTACCTGAAGCAGTGAATTGTTATATTTTCATATCCGCAATAATCTCATTGAGGTAGCTGTGATATGTGTGGCTGATTTAGTTACATTGGTGACTGTTCATATATTGTTTTATGCTACATTATTTAAACTACCATTTTATCCCCAGACTCAGTTTTCATTAAGACCAGCAATAGGAAATGTGACAGTATCTGCAATGTCTTTTATGTAGTAATTCTGTCATTGAAATTATTCGGTCAAAAATTACATAATATTCATCTTCATTAGCATAATTGGAGGATCAAATCCAAATCTGTCTGTTTGTTAGCTTTGACAGCAATCACAGCAGCAGTGTAAAGTGACAAGAGTAAATGAACAGCACTTATTCTCTCTCGAGTGTAGCTGATTCACACAGTGATTTTGACATTTATGGAATATTATCCGAAAAATACACATAAACATGATCATATGTAGACATACTGCTAGCTTCAAATGGTTGTACTACCCCACAATCCTGTCTGTTTCAGAGACCTTCCAACTCAGTTATCTGGTCACCCCATTTCTCCTGCATCTAACGTGCACCACTGTGATGAGAATCACTGTTAATTAATGTTACTTGCTTCATCTGTGAGTAGTCAAAATATTTCGGCAAATGCAAATGTTGAGCTGTTTATTTTGGCATATCAAAGCAAAAAGATGAGATGAGAGGGTAGCAGGAAAGAGAATGCCATAAAACAACATAATCTTCTCAAAGCAAATGGAAATTTTTAACTTGTCAAAAACCAAAATGGAAATCATTGCCTTATATTTGCACTAGAATAGATATCAGAGCAAAATGATAATACTGTAGGCTAAATTTGCTCCTCAGATTCTTTGATGTGTGGGTCTGTTGCTCATCAAAACACTTTAGTGAGCTCAATTCAAAATGCCTGACTGGAGAGACATCAAATAATGAACAGGGAATAGCTCAGTGACATGGTTTAAAAAGGCAACAAACTGTGTTTTCAGTAGTTGTGTCACATTGTGATGATCACTTTAGCAGATCGACATACAGTGTGGTCTGTAAGATAACATTGCAGTAAATACTTATACAGCCAACAGTGCATAGCTGACAATAAAAATGCAAGCCTTAATGCTAGTCTGACTACTCCTGTCAGACCCATGCCTCGGAGGCTGCAGCAGCATCTCAAGAGTACCACTTCACAATTCCTCACTCTGACATAAAACAGCTATGATGAGCACAATTATTCTTTAATATTCTACATGTCCACTGCTTTTCAAGACAAGAAAAAAATGTATGAATGGATATAGGAACATGTCAGTGTTCCAGTAATAAAAGAATATTGTCAATGGGGCATTACTACAGAGCAATTTAATTATAAAGTGGTAATAGTGCAACATGAAACAAGGTAATAGTAACTGATTTTGTAACTACTATTTCTCCTTCTTACTTGCATTTATGTATAAGCTCTCTAGCTCTCAGTTCTGCAAATATATTTTCCATAAACTGGGGGCTTTGAAGGATGTAAGCAGAAGTATATTGTTGCCATGGAGTCAGTTAGTTGTCTTTGGGCTATAACTTGAGCCTTGTTTCTTAGCCTGCATTTTGAAAAATTGGCTCCATTGAAAGTATGCTGAATTACCTAATGCTAGTTCCTGTTTGCTATATACATTCGCAACTCTCATTGGATTACCTGGAAATGTAATATTTCACAGGCAAGTTTGTCTAAGTAGATTCATGAGCTCATGAAAATGAATGGTGCAGGGAAAAATGTAAGTCTCAGTCACTTTGAATGTGCATTATGCCTGTGTGTTCAGATTACAACTACAATAAATGGTTTCCCATTTTCACAAAGACACAAATGCACAGCTACAACATTTCAACCTTTTCTAAACCAACCTTGTTGTATTGACCAACAATGAGGTCCAGGTTGGCCACATACTGCCACAGCTGCCCCCTGGTGGTGTAGATTTGCACTGCAGTCTCAGGGATGCCTTCAATCTGTCTGGCCTCCATGTACTTCACCTCCCTGAGCACAGATGCCAGCTAGGAAGAGATCATAAAGACATTAGGAGCACTGAAAACTAATAATATTCCTTACTAACATCTAAACATCTTTCTAAGCATTTTTAAGCCAATTTAACTGAAACAACGTAAATAAAACTTTTTTTTTTTACAATATGAATAGTACAAGAGTTTTGGTGATGGTGGCAGAATATACTTCACTAAAATTCAAATTAATAATATATGGGTTTACAGATCTTCATAGAAGCATGATTACATCAATATTACATCTTTAAAACTGAAAATAAAATACTGGCCAGCCTAATTAGGAAACTGAATGTGCAGAAAAAATACAACTTCATTAGAGAACTCGTATTCTTTATTGAGCTGCATCCAGTTGAATGATACTTACTGAGTGATATTTAATAAAACATTAGTTTGATATATCATGAAACTAATAAATCACTCAAACCCTGCCCAGTAATATTCTAAACAAAAAAAGTACAAGCAGCGACACATCTAGCAGTCTGCCTCTGATCAGTTTTTCTAGCATGTGGGCTTAATGTAAAAACCTGTGGGTTGAAGTTGACTGAGATAAGCTGAGTAGCTGGGTCTCTGGTGATTAATGGCAAGCTGAGGTTGTACTGAGAACTCTCGCCCACAGTTTCTGTCCATGTCTCATACAAGCCGGTGGAATATCTAGAATACCAAACACAAAGCAGACAATCTGTGATCACAACCAGGGAAAATGTTATTATCACAGAAAAACAATTTGTACCTTTACAGGGAGAGTATAACATTGTTCTATATTTCCATTAAAACGGCAGGGATTTATTTCACAAGGCCACGGGCAAGAAAATGACTCACATCATGGAAATTAACATAAGCAACAAAACGAGCAGCTAAAAGGCATATGATTGAGCCACTTTCCCAATCCTCTGAGGGTGTAAACAGAATGAGAGGCGTGATTTGCTCGTCCATATCAAGCAGACAATAAGAGCAGAGGGAGAGGTGTGAAGGAGGGTTAGATGCTGGCATGGTGGTGGTGGTGGTGGTGGTGGTGGTGGGGGGGTAATATGAGGATAAACGCTGATTCATTTGTGAGAGGCTGGGAACAGACAATATGTCAGGGCTCTGTACAGCTATATCAATCTGTAAATAGCCACGATTATGATGAGAACTTCAGTGCACACTGTGTGCTCCTTATTGGATTTCTGCTGTGAGCTTCATTTCCTGATAGTGGCACCACAGACACAGAGGCAATCAAATGCCTTGGTCATGGCCATAAATCACGCTGCATTTTATCTGTGGGGGTAATGAGTGAGGATGCCCGTCCTGTTCCTTACTAGAATATGTATAATAATGGTGGCTTTCATCGGAGGCAACGGCGATGATTATTACAGCATAACAAGGGCTCTAATTTCTGATGGGAGTAAATTGAGGGCATAGAACTGGTGCTGTTCATCATCCCATTATGCTGGTTGGGGGGACATAAAGTGAGGGCATGATATTAGGCTCATGAAGCATAAAGAATGAGTGTCTGTCTTAGTCTGTAATAGTATCTATGTATGTGTGCACATTATGATGTGTGTCTTATTTACATACTTCTGGCTTTACTGCATACACACTCACACTTACTTAAAGTCCCATAAATGTAGGGACTACAACTGACTATATTAATTCAACCATGTTTAAATTTTCTCCTTCTGCATTGCATATTCCATTGTGATCATTACTACAAATAGTAAAGAATATTCTTCACAACTTCAACGGACACGTAGCAAATCTAAAATGAAAGAAGCTGTGGATCTTTGTTATATACGATATGCTTTAAAAAGACTATAAAAATATTTGTATAGCTATGGAAAACAAAAGTACATCGTGGAACACAGGGGTGGAACATAGGGGTGTGGTGTTTGAATGTGTAAAAGAGAACAAACAACGGAAGAAAATAATACATAATGAATATTTAAAAACAAAAAACAAACACATTTGTTAAATTGTTCAGAAAATATTTTTTTTAAAATTGAAGATTAAAAAAAAGTACAGCCATCAAGGAAATGCTGTAGAATCTTAAAGTGAGATTATACACCAATCAGCCACAACATTAAGACACTGACAGGTGAAGGGAATAACATCGATCATCTTGTTATAATGCAATGTTGTGTTGGGAAACCGTGAGTCCTGACATTCATGTGGATGCTTTACATGTGCCCACGACCTAAATATTGCAGGTCAAGTAACCCCCCCCCCCTCCACTCCCTCGTCTCCTATGGCAGCAGCAGTCCTCAATGCCAACTGCCACCCTTAGTGGGACAATGCACCCCGATGCACTGCAAAAACTGCTCAGGAGTGACCCAGGGAACATAACAGAGCTAAGGTGTTCATCTGGGTTTCACACTCCCCAGATCCAAATCTTATTGAGCATCCATGGGATGTGCCAGGATAAGCCTGACCTAGGTAGGTCCCACCCTGCAATCCACAAGAACCACAGAATTCACTGCCACCATCACGATGGCACAGGACATCCCCAGAGGTCCTGTGTCCATGCCCCACAGGGTCAGAGGAGTTTTAGCAGCATAAAGGGGACCAACACAATACTATAGGTAGGTGCTCGTAATGTTATGCCTGATTGGTGTATCATTTTTCTACAAACATGAAATCAGAGAAAGTAGTAAAGATGTTACACTTTGGTGATTTAACACCCATCTTTTAATAATGAAAAGACTGAACCATTTCAGCCTCATTTGTGTTCAGTCTCAGTACTGTCACTGGTGGATTACCAGATGGCGGCGTGCATAGACGCAGCGGCTCGGAGCTCTTAAACTGGCGTAGTTTTAGCAGGACGTACTGCCTACCGAGCTGACAGGACCGTGGACTCCGGTAAGAAAACTGGCGGGGGATTGTGCATCTATACTAACAACTCCTGGTGCACGGACGTCACAGTAGTGGATAAGCTATACAGTCCAGACGCGGAAATCATGCTACTATCTGGCCATTTTATCTACCGAGGGAGTTCACTGCTGTTTACATCTCTGCTGTGTATTTTCCACCGGGCGCTAATGCCAAGCTAGTGCTAGCACAGGTCTATGGCAGCAGTAACAACAGCCTAGTAGCACATCCGGACAGTGTTTTTATTGCAGCCGGGAACTTTAATCATGCGGACTTAAAAACAGTTCTCCACAAATTCCATTGAAACGTCAAGTGTGCTACTGGGGGAGATAAGACTCTGGATTAGGTGTATGCTAATGCAGCAGACGCATATAAGGCTCAGGCGCTTCCCCACCTGCGACTATCAGATCATCTCTCACTTCTGTTGCCCCCCCTTTTGATCTTGGGTGTATACATCCAAGATCAAAAGGGCCAGGACTACTGTTAAAACTGTTAGAACCTGGACAGAGGATGCTATTCCTCTGCTTCAGAACTGTTTCCAGCACACAGAGTGGGATGTATTTAAAGGGCAGTGCACACACGACTCTCTAGACGATTACACCACAATTGTTTTAAACTACATCAGCTTCGGTGTGGATAATGTTACATCATGGAAACAAGTTCATGTGTCACCAAATCAAAAACCTTGGATGACACAAAGCGTAAAACAACTACTCCGAGCTAGGAAAATAGCTTTTGGATCTAGGGACCCCGTCGCTTACAGCACAGCCAGGGCTGAACTGTGGAAAGGCATCAACACTGCCAAATTACACCAAAAAAGGTGCATTGAGGCCAAATTTGCCAGCTCCACAAACCCTAGGTAGGTGTGGGAAGGTATTAAGGCTATTACAGACTACAAGTACAGACCTACATCTACCTCAGCGGACCCCACCTTAGCCGAGGACTTAAATTACTTTTATGCCCGTTTTGACAGACAGAACACTGACCCTGCGCTGCCTCCCCTCCCCAGTACTGACACTGCCCCAGTCCTGAGCACACACAAGGTGAGACCCTCCACAGCATCAACACCAGGAAGACTGCTGGACCAGACAGAGTGCTGGGCCGAGTCCTGCAAGGCTGCGCAGCTGAGTTAGCGGACATCTTCACCTCAATCTACAACCTATCGCTGTCCACAGCATGGGGCCCAGCCAGCTTCAGGGCAGCCCAATAGTACCCATTTCCAAACAGTCCAAAGTCACATGTATAAACGACTGTAGACCTGTGGTACTCACTTTCATACCTGCTAAATGCCTGGAGAGACTGGTCATCAAACACATTAGAAGAGCAGTACCATCGACACTGGACCCTACCAATTTGCATACAGGGAGAACAGGTCGACTGAGGTCGCCATCGCTAGTGCGCTCCATACACTGCTGGAAGATCTAGAGCATAAAAACACCTACGCGGGGCTGCTCTTCGTCGACTACAGCTCTGCCTTCAATACAATCAGGCAATTTGGCTTTGAACAAGGAAATTATTGTTGATTTCCGCAGGAACGCACAACAAAACCACTCTCCACTGTCCATTGGCAGTGAGGTGGTGGAGAGAGTGACAAATTTTAAATACCTGGGAGTAGTCATATCGGAGGACCTGTCCTGGAGCATTAACACCTCCTCAGTTGTGGGTAAAGCACAGCAATGACTGTACTACTTACAGAAGCTGAATAGTGCCCAAATCCCAAAGCAGCTGATGGTCAACTTCTACAACTGTGCCATCAGCAGTGTTTTAACATAAGGATTCTTAGTGTGGTTTTCAAGTTGCACTAAGGCAGATCAGCAGGCACTCCAGTGGGTGGTAAAAACAGCGGGAAAGATCATTGGGATTACTCTCCCGGAGATCAGTACCATCTACACCACCCGCTGTCTGAGGAGAGTGCACAACATCATGCGTGATCAACACCACCGGGTGTATCATCTGTTCTACTTGTTGCTTTCAGGTAGAAGGTACAGGTCCATAAGAGCCCGAACCACAAGACCAGCCCACAGCCTGTATCCTCAGGCAATGAGGAAGCTAAACTGTTACCCCACTCCTCTCTCTGCCCCATCCAGAAACACTCACCATACCCCACTGTTACAATAGCTGTGAACTGGACTTTGCATTGTTGCATTAATCAAACATCACTCAAATAATTGACTGTACGTTCCCTCTTTGTTTTGCAGTACTACTGTTACTGTTACTACTTATTACATTTGTGCCTGCATTGAATAATCAAATAGTATATTATTGTGTGTTAATCTTACACAGTGGGTGATTATGGGACTCGGAGAAGGGTCTTGCACCATTTTTGCACTTTTTTATATCATTGCTATGCAGTGTATGAAATGCTCTGAACGAAATTTCGTTGTTTATTGACAATGACAATTAAAGATTGAATTGAATTGAATTTTGACCAAAAAGCTACAATAAACTAAATATGTACAGTCCTCAGAAATAACAACACATAATTCCCATTTTTCAGAAATGACAGACAAATCTAAATACAGAACTCAGACACCAGGCTTTTAACCAGAATCAGGAGGCATGATCACATCACTCCTGCTTTAATACTGGTCTCTTTGTTTTAGGACAGATTTTGAGATTTTACTGATTACTTTAAAGGGCCTGAGCTATTTTTCAGCAATACCTCTGACCTCTTAGTACCATATGCACCAGTTTGCACTCTGAGATCCTCGGGCGGAGGTCTTTTATCTGTTCCAGTGGCCAGGCTGAAAACTACAGGGGACAGAGCATGCAGTTGGTACAATCTGCCTGAAAAAATCAGGTCAGCGGAGTCAGTGGCCTCTTTTAAGTCCTTTTTTAATACAAAAGTAAGCGTTTCTTGGTTTTACTAGGGTTTAACTGAACCATCTTCTTTTTTTTTTTGCTTTTAACCTTTTACCGTACATACAGGGCTAACCATTGCTAGTAAATCAAATGGCAACATCTGAAAAACCCAACAGGCTGTTTAAAAACAATTACTGTTCTGAAGTGTGAGGAACCTGACCGTATTGGAAAGGAAAGTGGTAGGATGGAGGCCGTCAGAGTTTAAAAAGAGGTGCTCACATAAAACAGGAAAAAAAGTGTATTAACAACTAAACAGTTAACTTTGCTTGAAATAACAAAACTCAACTGAATAGAGGTCTAAAGGCGCTGAAAGCCAACACAGGTGTCTTCAGTTATTCGGGCTGAGTGGATCTCACTTACACACACCTGGAACTACTGAAATTGCTCCCCATCGACTATATAGTACATTATACACTCATTTGCAAGTTTATTGCATATGAATCCAGTCTAATATAGCAATCCTGAAGAATCAAATGTTCCATGTACACTGAAACTGTTTAAGAGTTGTAGATTCAACTGTATGTAATTTCAAAGAATGTTTGTGTTGCTGTTAAATTGTATCACATTACAGAGATTTTTTTTGTTAGGGAGTGAACAAAATAATAAACACATTTAACTTCAACAATCAGCTGCATGAGTTTAAACTGGATGGCAAAAAGAGGCAAGAGGCATTCACAGTGTGTGACTCTTGTCATCCTTGTGTGATTTTCTTCAAAAGTCTAGCAATAGAAAATCTTTCTTTGACTCTCATGACACTCAGCTTGAATCCATACAAACAACATTTCCTTCACAATGGGATACTTTATCTTGTGGGGTTCTGATGTGGTCTAGAAGGCCATTTCTCACTTGGCATCAGTGAGCACCCAGAGCATATGGGATTATGGGAGTCCTGTGAAATAATCTGCAGAGCTGCACCACAGTAATGAGAACATAAATCATGCCCAGAGCTGCATGTCTACATGCTATTCCACAAGGGGCTGCTTCATAAAAGTTATACCCTCAACTAACAAAATCAGAATGTTCAGTTTAAAAATAGCGCTGGCGTGAAATTACAGGGAAAAAAACCTGTAAAAGACAGAGCTTATAACTGATTCAAGTTGTTGGCTCTCTTATATTTACAGTTCAATAAAGTGCTGTCATTTTCCATCACTGTCTATTCTGTTTAATCTTCCTTTCTGTTCTTTTATTCAGTAATACATACAGCTAAGCATGATGACATACAGTGTAATACACTGAGATACCATCTGCACACACCTGTCCAAGAGTTGCATCATCTCCTCATACTTCTGGATGACCCTGGTTCCTTCTGCAGACTCCAGACACCTGCAGAAAAGATGAAATTTTACGACCCATGCAAAGATTATATTCAATATCTGTCCACTGGCTGATATTCCAAAGCATACTTTTTATGAGGCCTTTAAAACAGCTCACAGAGTGATTAATTCACACTGAGACCACTGGAAATGCATGACCACATCAAATTTTATGTATTATTGCTTATTCTTTGTTGGAGGCAAAAGAGGAGACTCACGGGCAGGAGAAATGCCTGAATTTGGAGAAAGGTGTCTGGATGCGCTGCTGTAGCTCCTGAGCCCATCTCAGCCCCCCAGCTACTGCTGGCATATTCTTATTCACTGGAGCCGAGCCTGAGGAGGCCAAATATCATTGCACAGAACTATACAGACAGGCACACAAATGTCTAATCAGCCAATCAAATCTCAGCAACGTAATACACTGAGGCATGTAGACATGGTCAAGATGACTTGCTGAAATTCAAACTGAGCTTCAGAATGGGGAAGAAAGGTAATTTAGGTGACTTTGAACGTGGTAGAACTATTTCAGAAACTGCTGATCTACTGGGATTTTCACACATCCATCTCTAGTGTTTACATAGAACAGTACGAAAAAGAGAAAATATCGAGTCAGAAGTAATTTTCTGGGCAAAAAATGCCTTGTTGATGCCGGAGGTCAGAAGAGATGATAGAAAGGTAACAGTAACTCAAATAATCACTAGTTACAACCAGGATAAACTAATGTGAGATTAAATAATTTAGTCACTGAAAGATTAAAATATTCTTCTGTCATATCCAGTTTCATTATCAGAAGATTTTTGTTGTTTTTGTTGCTTCAGTGTCACAGCAGAATATCTGTAGGCGTGGCATTATTGTGTTCATGGATGTGTCCCATACTGATATAAACTGATCAGGCATAACATTATGAGCACCTGCCTAATATTGTGTTGGTCCCCTTTATGCTGCTAAAACTCCTCTGACCCAGTGGGGCATGGACACAGGACCTCTGGGAATGACCTGTGTCATTGGAATGGTGGCAGTAAATTCTGTGGGTCCTGTGGGTTGCAGGGTGGGACCTACCTAGGTCAGGCTTATCCTGGCACATCCCACGGATGCTCAATAAGATTTGGATCTGGGGAGTGTGAAAACCAGGTGAACACCTTAGCTCTGTCATGTTCCCTGGGTCACTCCTAAGCAGTTTTTGCAGTGTGTCGGGGTGCATTGTCCTGCTAAGGGTGGCAACTGGCATCGAGGACTGCTGTTGCCATGGGAGATGGGGAGGTGGAGGGAGGGCTGCTTGACCTGCAATATTTAGGTCCTGGGCATATGTCAGACATCCACATAAATGTCTGGACTCACGGTTTCCCAGCAGAACATTGCATCATAACAAGATGATCAATGTTATTCACTGCACCTGTCAGTGGTCATAATGTTGTGGCTGATTGATACAACAGCTAAATAGATTGTTTCATGTATTAGGCAGGGACAGACGGACAGAGCCACAGAAAAAATGAGAAAAGCACTCAGAGCGCAGTAATCCGCCAAGGCTGCTCAGTCGTTGTATGATATGAAGTCTATTAAAATTCATAACAGGATGAGCCATCCCACTCTGGTGGGAGCAACAAAACTAGCAACTAGATGTCAATTAAGTCAATTTTGTAGACACCCACGCAGTGCTCTAAAGAGGTCTCATTTGCGGAGGCAACACAAGTGAAAACAACTTTGTGGGTGGACTATGGGTGCGTGGGGTTTTTGAGGGTTTTGAAGTCAGCAAAATTCCAATCTCGTTCTTTTTAATTAACAAGTTTTGAAATCAAGACCATTCTAAGTTTAATTCCTGTAACAACTTTCACAGCGTCCTTGAGGCATTCTAATGGATCTCACTGTTCAGTGATCTCAAACGTTTTACCATCACAAGTACTTTTTGGGCCATTTTTTGACAGAAAACTGAGAGAAAAGAGGTCTCCTTCTCTCTGAAACTTAAAGGGCTGCTTCATTTAAACTACAAAAACAAACATATCCAGCCAAAACTTATGCATCCAGCAAAATATGACAGAGGTAAAAGGAGTCTGGTTTGCAGTTAAAAAAATAGCATTCATAACATTTTCACAGCACAGACCACACTTGTAAACTGTTTATTTTGGAACTACTTGGAGGGCACAGTGTAAATAAAATGCTAGGCTGTGAATATAGTGCATTTCATAATAAACATAGGGGGACTTTGAACACTGCCCTTAACAGTTGACATGTCTAATGTGTTCAAAGTAACAAGGGTATTTTTTGCTTCTTTTAACAGGAATAAATCCTCGCAGTGTGTGAAACACATGACATCTTGGACTTTCTGAAAACCTCAAAACAACATTTTAACATTTTTTATTTTCTATTGATCTACACAATAAGGTTGATCTTTCTGTTGCTTTCTAAATTTTAATGTTTTTTTTAAAGTACCACAGCAGAACAAGAAGTGCTTACTCCTCCACCAAGGCAAATGACCTATATCACAATTTTAAAGAAAGAGGGCTGGATCTGCACTAAAATTGAATGGATTCTTCCCTTGCCAATGTTCCGCCTGACCTGCAAGGTTTAACAAACACACAAACAGTTCCGCTCTGCCTTGACAAACAAAATATATCGTAATCAAAGCCTTAACAGCATTTGAAGGCCATGTATTGTATTTAAGCACAAAATGTAATTTAAATGGTATCCACCGTGGCACATTAATTCACAAGTTCAAGCACAATTTCAATAAAATTGATGCTGTTCACCAAATGCATTGTGAGTTTTCTGTAATATCAGTGTGGAAACAAAGCATACTCTTGGTTACAACACCATAAAGTAAAAGGGCAGTGAGGAAAATGCCAACAGTAAATGGGCAGCTAATGAAAATCATGCCGGTGTCTTAGCTGCCTGCCTGAATAAAATATGCCATAGCAACTGGGTCATCGTCCATTGTATTGTGGGCTACTACTCTGAGGTCTTAATTTCAAAATTTGGTTGTTGCCATCTTATTTTTTTTTAAATGACGTAATAAGTGAGGGGTGATTTAACTGAGAATGTGAGGACCTTAAATACGACAACACGGTAGCGATCTGGCTATCAAGAAGTAGCCCTTCCTAAAACATATCCTGCTTTATCACCGATTTTACTCTGAATTTACAAAATGAACATCATGCTGTATTTAAAAAGTTTGGAAATGACTGACTGAGACCATAAACTCACAAGGAAAATATTTACTGAGGTAAGAAATTAAATGAGAAGCATCGTAATTTTCTCAGACTTCTACAAAATCAGACTTCTTTCACCACGAGAGGAGTCACCCCCTGCTGGCAGTGAGAAAGAACATATATTTAAGGCACTTCCATGTGGGCTTCACTTTTCAGAGTCGGAGGCTACGTCTATCTTTTATACAGAGTGTTCCCTCATCTATCGCGGAGGTTACGTTTCGGACCCTCCCGCGACAGACAAAAATCTGCGAAGTAGCGACCATATTGTAACCCTTAAATATTGGTCGACTCACCCGTCTCCAGGGCTGTGACTCAGGCCGGGTGCAATTATTTAGCGTTTTTATGCTCATGTCTTTTGCTGTCTTCCATGCTAAACATCCCCAGCATGACAGGACAGTTTTCTGCAGATTTTATTCACTTCTCAGCACAACAAACACGGACTGCGCTCTTACCGGCTCTCCCGCTGTACCACAAACGGAGTTATGTGACGATCAGCTACGTTTGTCTGTGAATCTGTCTGTCCTGTGCAACAGTACTCAAAAAAAGACCAATGGATTTGGATGAAATTTTCAGGGAAGGTCAGAAATAACACAAGGACCAAGTGATTAGATTTTGGCAGTGATGCAGCTTATAGTCTGGATCCACGGATTTGTTAAGGATTTCCCATTGCATGATATAGCGGCCGGCATGGCGTCACTGTAACCATGACAAGTGAACGCTGCATCGGCTCCCTGCTGACGATCATATGATCCTACTACAAATCCACTGGTGCCGACTTATCAGAATTGATACAAGGAACAACTGATTGATTAAATTGTGGAGGTGTTTCTGAGTCCCATCAATTCCCGCCGCCCGCTACATGTTTAGGTCAGGCAATTCACGCACACATGCATAACACACCTGTGTCCAGCCGCAAGGTCAGAGAATGAACAGTCTTGGCGGAGTACTGCGCTCTCTGAGTGCTTTTCTTGTTGATATATGTTAAGGCTTTATAAATCCTCCCCACACACTATACTATATACTATACTCAGGAGACAGAGGAGACTGATGCTGTGGTCGCTGAGCCAATCAGAGCCCAGCACTGGACGCTACGCGATGACAGCACTGGTTACTATGACTGAACTGTTGTGCTTCAATGCACCATGGGACTTCGGGTTGTTGGGGGTTTAAATGTCATTATTGTTGTTTATTTTAGTGTTCCAGTGTTAGTAGTATTTGTGTTTTATTGTGTTTTTGTGGATTAGTCAGTCTAGTTAGTTTGCTTAAGCGTTATGTTGTGAGGACCGTGACTGTGAAGTGTAGTGAGTTTGATGACTTCCTGCTACATTTATATTGTTGTCTGTGTCAAAATAAAAGCATTTGGCAATTATATAGTGTGTAAAAAGCAGGTATACATTTCCCAGTGTTGGTTTTCAATGTGACTTGCCACAATAACCATTACAGAAAAGATATCGGAACTGCAAAATTCCGTGATATAGCGAAACATCCGCAGAACCAAACCCAATCCAAAAATCCACTATACAGTGAGACCGCAAGAAGTGAACTGTGATATAGAGAGGGACCACTGTACAAGCAATATACATGTCATGGGTTGGACACAAAAACGAACAATAGAAGATGTGCAATACTTGTCTCTATGTCAGCAGAGGAATGCCGCAAGGTCTGCAGGGTAACTAAAAGTTTTCTGCTTTCTGACAAGAAATCAGGGGTACACCTGACAGAATAATAGATAAATGAAGATGTTTGTGCATCAGATGCACACATGCACCCTACTAAATCAAACATAGTAGGACAGCATAGGTTCTCATGAGTTTGCAGATTTAGTTTGTATGCCACCTACTGCTGAGTTTGACCCCACGCCTTTTGTGAAAATTTGGATTAAAGCTTGAAATTACTTTTCAACCTTATGGGAACCTGCACAGATACAAGATCTGTCAGCTGAGCCAAGGATGCTTACTTTCTTAAAGTATGATATTGTCTATTAAGTGTAAAAGTCTTCATTTACAAAAGTCCTAAGTCTGTCTGACAGTTGGCACTGAACTAATACACATTAAAAAAAAGTGCTTTATGCATCTCTGCTTGTTTTTTGTTAAGACCCACAACAATCCTTATCCCACAGAACAAAGAAGTGAAGAGGCTTAAACAAAACTCATCAGTCCATGTTCTTGCATAGCTATTTGGATCGAGTGGCTGATGTATACCTATTCTGCTTTGAAAGTACCACCCACACCACCAAGACCTCCAATTGTAACATGGTGTTTCACACATTGTATTATGTAATACAGGCATTGTCATGAGTCTCACCAAGCTCCTTTGTAGCTTGAATGTGTTTGTTGTAGAGGAGTTTACAGCAATCCAGCTCTTTGTCAAACATTGACCAAAGGAAAGGGTATCTGTCCAGAACATCTGCAGCCACTAACGGGTGCTCCAAGAGGCTGCCAAACATATCCAGAACCTGCAGATATCAGATAGGTGAAAGGGCTTTATACTTGTGTGAAAGTGTGTGTGTGTATGTGTGTAAGAAAAAGAGATTACACTCCCAGACCTTGAAGGTGTTCTCTAGTCCGGAGGCATCATCAAAGGCCTGACAGAAGACGGCTCCTAGTCGTCGCTCTGTGTCATCCACCTTCAGATTGAACTCCTTCACATCTTTTTCAAACTCCTGCAGGGCAGAAAGCTCAGTTAGACCGACAGCCAAAACACCACACAGCAGTGCGAGCTAACGCACAGCATATTCCTTTTCACATCTCACTGACTCAAAGCCATTCAACAGGGAACACTGACTGTTTCTCACAAGCAAAGCAAATTGCTTTTCTAGCTATAACTCAGCTGTTTAAGCAGCTGGATGACAGTGAAAAAAGTCTGTTTTGGTGGAAAAACAATTTACTCCTCACACACTGAAGTGGGCACTGCTGCAATGGTGTTTGCCAGACATAGAAATATTCAGGGATAAAAACTGCACTGGACTTTTAGCCTCTCATACTTCATAAAACTTTTGTGAAAATGAGCTGCCCTTAAAGTTCCTCAGCAAAATAGTAGTCTATTTTCCCCGCAGGCAAGTCAGCAAAACTCCCATTCACCCCGTGATCCTAATAATCCGTACCATGTTGTTGACATCCAAGCAGTCATAAGGCTTCTCTGTGAAGAATTTGAAAGTGTCCACAAACTCTTGATGGAGCAGCTGGACCTGGTGGCTTAGGGCTCGCCCTCTGACACCTCCAATCTCTAATTTCTCAAGCTTCAACAGGTTCACAGCTGTTAAAAGGACGTCCTGCAGGGAAACAAATGGGAGACAGTCAACAAGGTAAACTGCTGTATCATTGAAAAGAAAGGTCTGTTTTTTAAAGTAAGCCACATTCTAGTTATCATACAAAGACTGCAGGCATTTTTTTTTAGGAGTTGGCACATTTTGATAAAATTTGATGCTCACCTTTATGGTTTTGACTCTGTTAACAAATCGGTCAAGTCCAGAGAAAACCAAGAATGGATGGAAGTCCCAAGGCCTAACCAAGCTCCCATTTTTCTGGTACTGTCTCAGATTGGCTCTACGGTCCTCATAGGTGCTCCTGAAGAGCTGCAGGACCTCCAGGCTTGTCTGCACCTTCATGAGACACTCAGACACCTCTCCCCTCAGAACCTCCTCTGGAACTAGGTACATCCGGGCCTGGTATTGGAGGGCAGTAGCAAGTCAGTTTGGGATATGTAAGCTTATAATACACGTGCTGCAGTTTTGGTAATATTGTCCACTCAGTGACATGAGTGGTCTATGTTTTTAATATAGAATGTACATGAAAGATGGTCGTACATACTGCAGAAGAGTAAGACATAGGGTGGACACCCGGCAATCACAAGGTAAAAGCATACACTGCTTTATCATCCATTGTACTCTAAATGGGACCATCATTTACAAATTGACCAAGATGGCAACAGCCAAATTCTAAACTCAAGGCATTTATAAAGGAGAGTCCACAAACCAACGGGCGATGTCATTACACACCCCAATTCTGCCAACAGTCTCCACCACTACTCTACTACTACTCTAGTCCTGCTTTAATCTCAGTATGCAGCCAGAAAGAGCTGCTCCTTTATTTCCATGCTTTCTACGCTGTTCATTTAATGGCAAGCTGTGGCAATGATTTCAACCATCGTCAACTTTAAATAGTTGTGGCAAGCACAATCAAACACCAGAGACAGAGAAGGGAACCACTCACTGCCTCAAAGTGCATGTGCTTTCAGGTTCTCCAAAAGAGTCACTGTCCGAATTTTTTTGTGGACGGCTTTGTTTAGCAATACGGCAAATCCCAATTCAAGCCCAGCACCACAAAACAAGTGGAAATGACAAAGGGTCGTTTAATCTGATGTTGAATCTGATGTTTAGCATTTTTACAATTACTAATATTGTTCTTTTTTTTTAGCCAATTATCAACTATCAAAAAACATAAAAACAAAAATGTGCTTCTTTGGCTCTGATGTAGCCACCTCTCTCAGTAGTCCCACCCACAGCATTGTCTGACTGTTTATACATCACATTAAATAGCCTATCAACACTGATGGATAAATGTAGAAGAATATCTCTTTTAATGAAAACATATATAGAACACAAATAAACAAAGGGATCCCAGTGAAGTTTTGTGTTGTAGTTGTAATTATGGTATTTTTTTAAACACCAAGATTTTCTTTTTTAATACAACTGTATATTGGTTCCAAATGTTTATTATCAATGTCCTTCATTTGTAAAATTAGATATCCAGTTTCCTGAAAAAACATATTGGTCAAACCATAGAACTAACATCAGCCATGAGGAAATAATTCCAAGAGTGAGATTAGGAAATAAGTTTGGAACTGGAATCGCTTAGCTTAGCATAGCTTAGCAGCAGCTTAGCTTAGCATAAAAACTAGACTTTCGGGGAAACAGCTAGCCTGGCTCTCTCAAAGCTAAAAAAAAAAAAAAAAAAATTTCCAGTATTAGTAAAGTTCACAGAAATTGCCATTGTGGGCAGGGATGAGTGAGAGGTGTAGCTCTTTGGTGTCTTGCTTCTCTTATAACACTTTTTTTCCCATTACTTTTTATTTTACTAAACATAGTGAATTTTATGTGAGTTCAGTCACATGAAAAAAATAATTCAAGGCCCTCCTTGAGTATCACGTTAGATCCAAGGTGTATCTTGAACTGAGATCAGCATCTTACACTACCAGTAAAAAGTTTGGACACACCTTCTCATTCCATGCTTTTTATTTATTTGTATTATTTTCTACATTGTAGATTAATACTGAAGATTAACACTTTTTGTTTACAACATAATTCCATATGTGTTCTTTTATAGTTTTGATGTCTTCAGTGTTAATCTACAAAGTTTAAAATAATGAAATAAAAAACAGTGCATGAGAAAGTTTTGACTGGTAGTGTAGGTAATCAGGTTCTCGTAGTTTTACAAAACAAATCCAAGGATTTGACAACATGTTTGGATTTTCTTATGATTTGACTAAGCTGTATGAAACAGAGGACACTGATCTCCAAAGGAACCATAGTAGACTTATGTGTTCAAAGGTTTGGGGTCACCCAGGCAATCTCATGTTTACCATGAAAACTCACACTTTTGTTCATGTGTTAACATAATTGCACAAGGGTTTTCTAATCATCAATAGCCTTTCAACATGATTAGCTAGTAATGTACCATTAGAGCACAGGAGTGATGCTTGCTGGAAATGGGCCTCTGTACCCCTCTGTAGAAATTCCATTAAAAATCAGCTAGAATAGTCATTTATCACATTAACAATGTCTAGACTGGATTTCTGATTAATTTAATGTAATCTTCATTGAAAAAAACTGCTTTTCTTTCAAAAATAAGTACATGTCTAAGTGACCCCAAACTTTTGAATGGTAGTGTATAAATATCAGGACATAAACACAGAGGATGATCAGAGATAAAATTCCAACGAACAGTACAACACTTCAAACCCTTTAACTACCCATGGGCATTGGACAGAAATGTCCCAACTATGAAGTTGTGCTCAGAATTCGTCTGACTATGGTGTCAGCAGAGAGCAGCTTTTAAAAATTGAAACAAATTGTCAGTTATTTGAGTACATCAGAGTCTCAGGGCAGACTGTGGAGCTGAATCCTCTGTTTAAATGGGTGTTGCATCTAAGACGAGGTATATAGATCTAGCTGCTAAGGTTGGTGCAAAGAAAGCAGGAAAAGTGAATTTCATGAAATCCATGCTGTATCAATCCTCGTGTCCATTCTATGATGGGGTATAAGTGATATTCTAGTCAAATAATTTGGGGGTGGCAAGTAATATTTCAAGACAAAAGAGAATTTTGCAGTTAAAAGTCATAAATTTACAAGAATAAAAACTTACATATGGATAAGTTTACAAGAATTATTTTTAAGTTAGTTTAAATTGCAAGATTTAATCCGCCTCTTCGCACCACAGAGGCCACCAGAAATGCTGAACGCACACGTTAGTGAAGAGAAGCAACAGAGCTTGTGTCAATATGGTGATTCTGGACTAAAATCACAAGTATTTACCTACGCCTAAATCTGACTTCAAAATACAATTTGATTAGGTCACCCACTGCAGGCATAACACACGGTGTGATGTTCAAACCATGCAAAGTGAAGCAAAAACAATATTTTCACTATTACTATTTTTACAAATTTGTGAGTTACAATCTCAAGGTATATCAGGGTTTTGTCTTGTGAATTTAATTTCCAAAATTCTGTGTTCTTGGTGTTTTCTCGGCATATAACTCATTTATTCTCAACTGTTTTTTGGCTGTTTTTGTGATGCACTGCCGTTATTATCTGACTCTGTGTTGTTTAGTAGCTGCATGGGCAAAAGAAAATTAAACTGCTATGCGTAGTCTGCCATGTGCACTGTGTGTACTTAAATGCCATGCGATATGTACACAATCCAAAGAGAGTGGAAGGAACTTTGGGGAGCCCCAGGCTGCCCTAGTCAGTTGATCCATCCCTGGTGGCTGACAGGTTTTTCCCTGCGGAAGGTTTTTACAACACTATATTTTTTGCAGTGAAAACAGCGAGTTACTACCAATAAACTCCACATTAAGGAAATGAATAATAGGGAATTTGATAGCATGAACAGTAGAAGCACTCATGGTTGAGCAAACAAAGAAAAGAGTTCCACCCACAGTCAGAAAAACTACAGTTCCAGCCACCCAGATGATCTTTGATAAGTGCAGTTCAAAAACACTGCCGTACACGTACTTAGCAATAAAGTTTGAAAGCGCAAAAAATACAGAAGAAACTGTTGACCTGCTGTATGAGGAGGTTGCAGGTCTCCTGCAGCAGAACGATGAGGCGTGCTGGGGTGTTGTAGTATCTAGAGTTGGCCCACACCAGGCATACTGTGTGCATCAAAGGGCCGATTTGACCCTTTACATCAGGAAACTCTACGTTCTCCATGTCTTCAAACAGACACTGAAGGGGCCTCAGGTAGGTGCAGATATCTTTTGCCTCCTCCAGAGCTGGTAAGTGAAGACGTGATTGTAGTCATTTCAAATTCAAAATATAGTTGAAAAAGTAAATGATGATAAATCATTCTAAATCACATGTAAACCCTACAAAAACACACTGTTTCATTATGTTTTGTCTCTCTTATCAAAAAAAGTAGATGGTGTCATTACCTGCAAGTACATCCTGCTGCATGTTTGTGAACGCAGGGGAGTAGCTGCTCTCCACAGCATCCAACACCATTGCCATTTTAATCACCTTGGAGGATTGTAACTGGGAGTGGATGCACTCCAAATCTGCATATCTACAAGGAGGAAAAAGGTGGAAAACATAAAGATTACTGTCACAGTTGTAGAACACTGTTTAATTAGGTTGCATCAGTTTTTCACAAGTCCATTACTAAGTCTGATGTGTGTTTGTGTGAAGCTCTGCCGAAATTCGATTTTAATTTCAGAACTACCGCATAGTTTCAAACTAGTGACCTACCGAATTAAAATTTGAAGAATGTATGAGCATTAATATTGAACAAATAGGTCACTAAAAGATTCTGCAGTGCTGTTTAATCAATATAAACGGGAAGTCACTGCAACAAGCAAGAGATTTTTGTTATTATCAGGTGATTTTTCCTTGCCAAGAAAACAGCCCTGAAAGAACTTCTACAGGAGCAGTTGTGGTCTGACCATGTACAAAACTTCAGGCTGAGTTTTTGTCATGGAACGCAGTTTATTTAGTATTCTATGGAAGAACTACTTTGTATAGTGCAAATGTATTTAATTTAGTGAAGTGTCTAATCTCCATGTACTCGACTTCAGTTATGACTAAGCTAAAGTATTTTGTGTAAGATATACTTTTTTTGTCACCAGTGGAAAATCTCTCCCCATGGTGGACTCCAGACTGCAATAACATATTAATTAATGGAGTACCTAAGAAATGAAACATAAACCAGCTGCCTAATAACATAAAACCAACAGCATAAACAGTCAAGTGTTAAGTAAGAGGTAAACTCTCTTAGCCAGCCCATTCTGCAGCATAGAATGGCCTTGCTGCACTTAATTATCATTTGTTATAGGAAAATAAAAAGGTCTGGCTAAGCAAAGGATGTGACTTTGGTGTTCCCTCAAAACACCCTGTGACAGAGGAATTATTTTGGTAAACATTTGCATGCAGAGAGCTGAGAAATGACATTAAAATAATTTGACTAAAAGAAAAATAGCATGGCTGCACAATGCAAGTCCTCTGCAAAATTTTTCATTTTCACTTTTGTAGGTTGCTGCCCACAGGTTGTTGGTGTTGCTTTCCACTGTGAAGTCAAATTTGAAAACAGGAACATGTAAATAGCAGAAGGAAAGAAGAAAGCCCCATAAAATGCATCACTGACAGCCTACATCTGGTGAGTCAGACTAATCAAGATGTTACTCTAATTAGCTTTACTTTTATTCTTCAGTTTGAACAGGTCATACAATAGCTTAACGCTAGCTTGTTGTAAGCTGACATTGGTTTTGTTAGGTAGTTAGCTGTGAACACTTTCACATGGCAGTCACTGCAGGTAAACTTTTAGTTACAACTATCTCAAACCACTGCATGAACTAGTATGTGTGTTGCATGTGTCTTTAACTCCTTAAGCACAAGAAAATAATAATAAAAAAATGCTACCTGAAAATCGTCACTAATTCAATCAGTACCAGCTCCGTAACTGTAAGGCATAACCTTGTGCTCCATGTATGAGAGACACTTAGGAGAATTCTGAAGTACAATAAACCACTGTTCATAATTCACAAAGTGCATGTGTGAACACACTTAAGACATTAAGGATTCACAGAAATCCAGCCACTCTGACCACATTTGGAGGGTGAAGAAGGGCACACAGGGTCACATTCTTTTAGTGGTATGTACATGATGGTGTCTCTATTAAAGGCCAACCACTCAACTGACTTCATCTGCATAAACAGAAGTACAAACTGATTCTCGTTCTCAAACGAGGTGCAGGAGTGCATTGTTGCTTCCTTTGAAAAACAATAGTGCATTGGGTCTGTGCAACTAGAGAGGATTTACGTGTTTATTGACACATAGAAAGGCACAGAGCGATCACAATTGCCCTCTCATGACACGTGGATTTGCATTCTAATGCCAGGTGTGAACTGAAGTACTTATGGCTGTCCACTTGAAATCAGATCAACCAAGATGCATATCAATGCCTGGTGTAAACAGTCAAAAGGGATATGTACTTGTCAATTAAAAACTTAGTTTCAAAATCTGAACAAATCAATGGCTGATATAAACAGAGCAGACAAACCTTTTAACTGCAAATCTTCAAGTAAAAAACAAATGATAAATAAACAAGTTTTTTTTTCATTAATTCAGTGGAAAAACTAATGGTAAAAGTAGAGAACATTGGCCTCATAAGATAAAATTCTGCTATGTAAGGAGATTTATTTCCACAAAAAAATAAAGAGAGCACAAGGCTGCAAATTACATTTTTCACTTGCACAGGTGTTCTGAAAACTGAATAATTAGCAGGACCAGCAAAAACTTACAAAAGAATTAAACTCTGAGATTCTGTAGGAATATGTGTTATTTTGTCACAGTTAAAACACTAAAGCAAATGTTTCCCAGAAGTTGTGTGTATAATAACAGAGGTGCAGACCTGTTCTTCCAGAAGAGCAGCTCTGTGTGAGGTGTGGGGTTTCTGCCTTCCAGCAGAGCCTCAGAGGAGTCAGTCTTGAGGATGGCACAGATCTGATGGCTCCACTCAATCACTGCAGACTCCAAGGAGTGAATGATGCTCCTATCCACTATTTCCCCCCTGTGATGTTTCACAAGTAAGCCATTTTGGAATATATGAGCGCAGCAAATGATGCACTGACATGATCCTTCATCCCACAGCCGTTTGCTTACCTTTTGTCTGTCTCCAGGGCGGCTTGCTCGACTCCCTCTGAACCTGCAGGAAGAGGCAGCAGAGTCTTGCCTTGGACTTGGCCTGACATCACAAAAATACTGGTCTGGAGGGAGTGGACATGGCGCCTGATGTCCTGTGACACAACCTGTGGCCACTGAGTGTGGTTCCTACTGTTTGAGAGCAATGGGACTACAACCTGAGAGAAGTGTAAGGAAATAGGATTTTTTTCAACGTGGGTAATGTTGCAAGGAGAGGTGTAGACAGCATGGTGAGACATGTAAAGAGCAAAAAATTACTTTGGCAAAATAAATGAAATAAAAAATATGCGCTGGAAAAATAGGGGGTCATTTAGCTGTAGTCTCCAAACAAATAGTCTCCAAAAGGAAAAATGAAAATTGTATTAAGAGAAACTTGAAAAAACCCTCTTAAATAATTATATCTAACACTTACGCAGTACCAGTTACTATAGTGCTAAGTTCTGCTGCCTTCATCACAGATCATTCACCCTCTTCTCTTCCACCATTTTCACATATATAGTATATATCAAACTGGCCATCAGATCAGAGCTCTAGAAGGAAGCACCAAGGTTAACAGCAACTACGCATGATTTTTTAAAGATACTTCCAACCACACAGTGCCTTATAGTTCCACAGTAACTCATAAATACTGAACATTCAAAATGAAGAGCGCATTGAGGCCTTCTTCTGTATTTACCTTAATTTCTTGAATTTCATCATTCATCTTTTGTCCAATCAAATTTGAGACCATCTGCTGCATTAAAGAGCTTATTTTGAGGGGTGTCTCCTTATTAAGCTCCTTGTGAAAGAAAGTTTGTTCCTTGTGAAAGATAGCTTTCACAGGGAACAAACTCATGATGGCTTGAAGAACTTAATGTCTTTCTAATATATTGTTTGTTCTAAACAACAAATGAAATAATGAGAAATTGCAAAATCAAATAAACGTACCTTTCTTACAAAAGGGCTTGCATGTAGTCAGCCTACGTTAAGAGTGCTTTGTTAAAAGTAAATGCTTGCTTTAAGGGAATTTTTTAACATATAAAGAGGGGGAAGAAGCATAATGATCTTTTGCTTATGTAAAGTTACCAAAATTAACTTGTCAGCAGCAATCAAAGGTTGTAGCTAGCAGAAGTGGAGCTAAGTGAAACAACTAATTTTTTGTAGATACACTCTTTGTGCATGAAGAGTCTCTGATATGTGAGCATGTTAGTTTTGCAATTGAGTTACCAAATAGAAAGTCTGCTAATACTATATACACCACAAATGCATACATTACTGTAGGAAATGTCTGCATTATTATTTAGGTCCCAGATGGACATACTACATCTACATTAAAAGTTTCCACTTTAAAGTCTTTGTTTTAATCATATACTTTGCAAGTAGTAAGCTGTTAATAACACACTATAATGGAGCTGTAAGTGTCTATTAATACAACTGATAATTTTTTTTTATTCTTTCGAAATGAAGGTCCTTCATTCAGTATGCTGAATACAGATATATTGGGCAAAATAAAACGTGAATAAATAAGTGCTGAAGTTTTTCTTTCTGGCCTTTTCGAAATTAAACCATTACTTGTGGCAAAACAGTTTAATCTGACTGCTTCAACCATTAGCCTTTTATCTGTTTTAACCATAGGCAGCCACAGACACACAACCCTACTTGTGCATCTGGGTACTTTATTGCAATAGTGGAGACAGGAGTGCTGCAGATAGTGCAGAGCTTCACCAATTATACTACATCAACAATCTCATCTAGTGTGCTTCTGAATCTGGTCTCTGGGCATCCCGACTATCACAACCTGAATTACACTTCCAGCCATTATCTAATATTTTACAGTTTCATCAGTAATACAGTTTTGTGTAACTCCTGTTTCCTTTTATTCTCAGGTACTCCAGTGTCTCAGCCTCTTTTCCCAGACTTCCAGCCTTGTCCGTCTCCCTCATCTGCCCTCCTCAGCCCCCAGTTTGTGGGAGCCAAACCCCCCACCTCCTACCTTGCTCAGCCCAGGTTTCATCCCAAGACACCCAGATAACAGCACGATCCCCAGGTTTCACGATACTGTAGCTCCTGTTCTACTTTACAAAAAACTAAATCTGTCCACCAGTTTCTTTGTCCAACCTGTGTGTACACTTGGTTCTGCCAGCCAAGCCATGACGAACCATGGTTAAGTTTCAACGGTCTAGTCATGACTTTTTGCCATTTCAATATCTTATACAATTGAATGCTCAGTGTTAAGCACAGTTGGGTTAAGTTTGCATTTGCACAGCTCTTGAGTGGCAGATGCTCAACATTGCAACCTTGTATCCACTCAGGTGCATCTCTCTATCATATTAGCTACAATTACTTGTCTTTCAGGCATTAACCAGTACATGCAACTGACATTTTACTTTGAGCTATTTCAAACATTAGCTATTTACTTTAGCCATTTCAACTATATCTATTACTTACAGAAAACTACTTGTCTAATATTTACACTTCCACCGATTTCAGCCATTGTAGTACCACTTTGAACCATTTTGTCGCATTTAGTCATTTAAACTATCTTTCATCAATTATGGCTAACAATTTTACTTTAAGCCATTTCAAGCCTTTGTCACCTATGCTTACAAATTCAACCATTAGACATTGCAGCTGTTAACCACTTAACATTTTGAAGCATTTGGCAATTCCTTTTGACTGACTGTCTTACTTTAATTCATTTCTGTCAAGCTATCAGAGTACTAAACTGCTGATCTGGTTTTTGGATCCTGGATAAACGCTCTCTCATCTTGCTATGATAACAGTAAAGCTGATTTGATTTGATTTGATTTTTGATTTTTTTTTTATTTCAGTCATTACATTACCAATTCTAAACATTTAGACATTACTTCTCTTTTCAACCACAGCATTACCTGTGGCCATCGTTTTTACTTAGCCATTTTAAGTATGAGCCACTTGCACTAACTTTTGCAGGCATTTACTTTGAGCCATTTCAATGCTAGCCATTACTTGTAGCTAACTATTTTCAGCATTTTGATACAAGTTTCAACTGCTTCAACCATTTAGTCTTTGCATGTGTGTGTGTGTGTGTGTGTGTGTGTGTGTGTGTGTGTGTGTGTGTGTGTGTGTGTGTGTGTGTGTGTGTGTGTGTGTGTGTGATTTCAGCCATTACCCAATACTTTTAGCCATTTCTAGCATTAGCTATTACTTTAGATATTTACCTTTGTCACTGGTAAATATCTAAAGTAATAGCTAAAGTAATAGCTATTTGATGGCCATGGTCCACTGTCAAATTAAAGCATATAGCCACTACCTTTAGCCATTTCAACTATAGCCATTACTTACAGATAACTATTTGTCTAATATTTACACCTGCACCCATTTCAAGCATTGTACTACCACTTTGAACCATTTTGCCATTACTTCTTGTCATTTTAACCAATTTGTGAATACTTGTGGCTAACAATTTTATTATAAGCCAGTTTCAGTCATTGCAGTAACAATTTTAAACCTTTAGCTATTACCTTTGATTTAGCCTTTACTTTCAGCCATTTCAACGCTAGCCATTTCTTATAGCTAACTATTTCCAGCATTTAGCTGCAAGCTTTAACAATTTAAACCATTTAGCCAAATTGTTTTAGTCATTTGGACCATTAGCCATTACTCCTGCGAAATAATTTTACTTTTGGCCATTTCTAGTATTAGCTATTACTTTAGCTATTTACCATTAACTTTGTCAAATTCAACCATTTGATCATTACTTTTAAGCAGTTCGTCTATTAGCCATTATTTGCAGCTAACAGTTTTAACGATTTCACTACAGTTTTATAGACTATACTTAAGTGGCTGCTAATTTCACAGTTTAATCGTTATTTAGCTGTTTCAAACACGTATCTATTCCTTTTACCCGATTGCTTTGCAATTACGTTGTACTTGAATCATTTCCCCATCACTGGTATTTCAAACCCCAACATTTAGATGCATATCTGTAACAATTTAACCAGATGTTTAGGTCTTACCAGTATTTGTTCTGTAGATTTTTTATTTTTAACTGCATCGTTAGATCCGCTTGGCAACTGCAGACACCGTCCTATTTGGAAATAGGACGTCCTCGTGTCCTAAGTTTAATATTTGTCTCTGAAATGTGCAGGAGTAGAAGAATAAAGCAGTAGTACATAAGAACACGGGTTTCGGTATTCGACCATTGTGGTGGGTGTTGTATTGGATTACTGACAAAGTGCTAGTCTTTATCTAATTCTAAGCCTCCACACGCTCCAACCCGCCCTCCATGTAGCTAACAATAATTAACGTGTTCTGCTCTGCTGCTCACCTCCTCAACTAGAGCAGAAAACTGGTCCAGTGGAGCGTAAGACAGGTCCCCGTAGACCAGGTTCTCTTTCATGGATTCTGGACTCAGAGCCGCTTTGCCCAGTTTCAGAAAGTACATTGCTTTGTGTTTAGGGGTGGCAGTGAAGGAGGCGGCGGGCTGCAGCTGCCCCGCCGCGGTCACAGACATCAGCAGGAGCCTCTGCTCGGAGTTGTCCACGAACTCCTGCAGCAGCTGCCGGTTGTCCTCGCTGGACACGCATTTCTGCCACTTGTCCCGTTTCAGTTTGAAAGTCCTCAGCACGCAGCCCGCTATGAAGTCCAGTCTGGGGTCCTCGGCGGCAGGTGAGTCCTCCATGTCCGCTGTCTCGGTCAAAGTGGATGAACTGATTGTGTCGCGGCCTCCGTAGTAACCAGTGTTTGCATTAATCAGGCAGTTGCTATGGGGACGTGATCGACATGGAGCAGTTCGTCCACTGCTGACTGACACCTATTGTTCCCTGTCAGGCTTTTGTTTGAGTTTCAAGGCAAAATTGTTGCCAAAGTGTGAAAAGTAATACAACTGAAGGTATAAGGGACCATTATATTATAATTAGAAAGAGGTTTGACAGAAAGTTAAAAGTTATGTTTGCATTTTGTTGCTTGATTTTGATATTTACACATTTTCTACACAGTATGTGCTGTTTTGGTATACACCATCAGCCACAACATTATGACCACTGACAGGTGAAGTGAATAACATCGGTCATCTTGTTATGATGCAACATTCTGCTGGGAAACCTTCAGTCCTGACATTCATGTGAATGTTCGACATGTACCACCCATCTAAACACTGCAGGTCAAGCAACCCCCAACCACCCGTGGCAACAGTAGTCCTTGATGCCAGTTGCCACCCTCAGCAGGACAATGCACCCCGACACACCTCAAAAACTTCTCAGAAGTGGCCCAGGAAACACAACAGAGCTAAGGTGTTCACCTGGTTTCCACACTCCCCAGATCCATATCTTATTGAGCATCCATGGGATGTACCAGGATAAGCCTGATCTAGGTAGGTCCCACCCTGCAACCCACAAGACCCACAGAATTCACTGCCACCATCCCGGTGCCACAGGACATCCCCAGACGTCACATAAAGGGGACCAACACAATATTAGGGAGGTGGTCAAAATGTTATGTCTGATCGGTGTGTGTATCTGTTGAATTAGACAAAGTTTCCTTGTGCCCATCTTAAACCTCTTTTAAAAAAAAAAAACCCATCCAGCTTTATTATACAAACAAGAAATTTGACTGTTTTCTTTGCTCTCACTGTACTAAAACAAAAAACAAATACACATTCATTTAAACAAGGGTGACAGTTTAAAGACAGAAATGAGTGTTTAACTACTATGTACAGCTATAGATATGTGTAAAAGAGTATGATAAAAGTGGACCAAAGTTTGGCTCCAGTTATGATTAAGTTTTTGGAGTATCCTAGTTACGTTTTGAGCATGAAACCATTTAATACTGTTTTTAGTAACAAGGGTAAGACCATAACTTGGGTTCAAGAGCTTGGATGTGTGTGCTAGAACTTTCAGGTTTCCATGTCATGTTTGTGAATGTTGCATCCAGGTCCTTGACTGGTTGCGATTGTTACAGATCTAGCAAATACATACTCATGCACATACATCATTCTGCACAGTGAAGCTCAAACATCAGTACAGATTTTACAGTAAGTCACACATCAAATGTCACCACTCAGCTTCATTACTTTACACAGATCATTTAAGGTTTGATACATCTAAGTACGGCTGAACAGTGTCTTGGTGGTTAGCACTGTTGCCTTGCAGCTAGAAGATCCCTGGTTCGCATCCCAGACTGGGTCTGGGATCTTTCTGCGTGGAGTTTGCATGTTGTCCCTGTGCATGTGTGGGTTTTCTCTGGGTATCTGGCATCCTCCCACAGTCCAAAAACATGCTGAGGTTAATTGGTAATTCTAAATTGTTCATAGGTGTGAATGCGAGTGTGATTGTCTATCTCTATATGAAGCCCTGTGATAGACTGTTGACCAGTCCAGGGTGTCCTATGCTTTCACCCTAAGTCAGCTGGGATAGACTCCAGCCCCCTTGCAAACCTAATGAGGATTAAGTGGTGTATAGAAAATGGATGGATGGACATCTAAGTATTGTCTGTACGTGATACTTGTTAAAGAGAACATTTGCACATTGATGTGAAAGAGCATCTGCTATAAAAGAAGAATTATAGCTAAAATTACTGCATTTGTTGTGGATGCCTTGTAACTAACCAGCTTAGTTACTGAACATGTTTTAGATTTGTGTATTTTAGCATATTTGCTAGTTCAAAAGCTGGATGACAACTATTTTTGAAATGCAAATCATGATCTGCAGTGTTGGCATGATTGCTGGAGACAACTGAAACGGTTTAGATGACAAACCAGCGATGGAGAGCAAGTCTCAATTCAGAGGAAGATGACTGAGACCGCTACCAAAGGATCTCTCAGTGGGATTACTGAAGAGGTAGTAAAATCACACGCAAGGCTGCATCTAACAACTATTAGCCCAGTTCAGTGATGCAGCAGGAATGTAGTGAAGCAACAAAAGCCTAGACTCAGCTGCTACAGAGGACCGGACAATGTCAGCTGAGAGGATGTTATATGCGCTCATGTTAACACAACAATGAAAAGTGCAACATGCCTGCAGCTGGGAACATAGTCAGAAACAGGCAGATTATATGCAGTAGCAACAGATTGTTCTTGATTTGTTACAAATTAAAACTGCTTCAAATTGTCAATAGTTCCTGAGTGGCTTTCAGATAATTATTTTGTGCCAAAATTATGAAGATAGCGTAAATATATTATGTCCGAAACTTTTTGCTGATGGAAGAGTGCAGGTTCAAATGAAATCTCAATGTTGTATGTTTATAGATTCAGGAGTTTTTGATGTGGGAGATAAAGTACATATGTTTTCAAGTATAGCCAACTAGTTAGATGGTTTTTGTTTGTGTGTTTTAAAGCATATCAGACACAAATTAATATTCAAAGCAGAGAATTTTTCTGTCTTCAAAGATGTCTGGAGAAGATGTTCAAAGTTACACCCTGTTGGGTTAAATTATGATGAGCACCATTAGTTGCACGATTTCTATTAATTAAATTACATGCTGAGGACAGAAAATGTTTGTCTCCTAAAAACATCATCATTATCTTCATTAGCACAGTGGGCATGATTTGATTAGATAAAACATTTTGTTAATGCAATAGTATCTTGTGCTGAAGTTACTGCACTGTTTTTTATTGACTTTATTCTGAAATGGTGTAGATCCTGATGGTTTAATAAGGGCTCTGTTGTTAAATGACTGTAACCTGTTTCACTCAGAAAGATGTGTTTGCCATAACTGGCCATAGGGTGGCAACACTGTACTTAATACATGTTGGAGACCCATTCCGAGAAGCACTGTACAACTGGTCTTTTAACATCAGTACATGCTCCAGATTGGGTGGGTTCCTGGTTTTACTCAGTGAAATTATCTAGGATCTCAGTAAACTTGCCTTTTAGAACTTTCCGCAGGTCTGATCTGAAGCTTCAAAAACTCGACACTGAAATAAACTGTGAAGGTCCAGACTCTGTTATAAGAATCAGTATAAGAATCAGTAACAAAGCTCACCCAGTATGCCAAAAACAAGTTTAAGGGAAGTCTTCTTGGAAGCGCTCTTTCTGTGTGTTCCTTTTTCTTTGTAAGAAATGATCAAAGCGTCAGCATCGAACACCGTGCAGCTGTTTGATAGGATTCGACGACAGCAAACTAAACAAGTTCAGAATTTGCCTCACGGTGAGCATTCCTTTAGATCAGTGAGAGATTGTTACAGCACAAGGCAGCAGCAGGGGACTAACTGCACTGATGTTGCTGATTACTTAATATCTGGCTTCCAAGACTGCCACAGGGTGTGACAAAAAAAACCTCTCATGAAGCATTTTCTGCTCCTTGAAGACAGTTTCATGTGGAATCAACAGCACAAGTTGTAAAGGCGCAGGCTTATTTCAGAGTTAGTAGGATACTACTGGACAAGGACTAACCACCAATGTATTAGTTCAATTGGAGACTTTCACTCCACATAAACTACATTTGTGCCTCATTTTTTTAAAATGTCAGTCTTTCACCCCTCAGTTACATTCAGTCAGTGACAGCTTCAGTTATTTTGTGCCACAGCAATCCCTGATTTCTGATCCTTACTTTTAACTGATTTCATGCAGTGATATATACAAACTGTGGACAAAGCCTTAGAATGGCACATACTCTGAGTTGTGACATTGGAATCAGTCTCACACAGCTGGGGAGACTGGCACTGGTTTATTCTGATTGATTTCTTTCCAGTAAGGAGACAAAAAAAAATCATATTAAATGAATGAATATTATTTCTTTAAAGGGAACTGTGCTGGCACTGTGCACAATGTCCTGTAATCTTCACAGTCTTTACAAACTGCATAGGCAAAGTGATTCAGCATGCTTTGAATTTGAAAGATGTTATTTCCATCTCCATGCATTTTTTAAAAGGTGTTTACCACACAGAGAGGGCCAAATGAAACAATGCATTTTGGGAAAACTTGAGGAGTTTGATTCATACTGAGATCTAAAACTCAATATCTGTGCTGATGATTTGTTTTTTTTGTCCCCCAGCTTCATGCAAGTGCAATACTAAATCACTTGTGTGTCCCTTTGGAAAAATGTGAATAAGGAAGCACTATGATTCAAACAAAGTGCTTGTAGGAAAATCTGAGTGTTGTGAAATGTGTATGTGTGTGAAATTCCCCAGTCCGGCATTAGACATGTTTTGTAACAATAACATTTAAATGTGGCCATTTGGAATAAGCTCAAACACATCTGCTGTCAGTGTATTTGGACAACAAGAAAATAAGGCAATGAAATTATTTTTTCCAGTTGAGTCAGTGTTAAATGATTTTGTGAGAGGGTGTTACAGTATTTATTTATTATTATTATCCTACAAGGTTTTACACATCATTTTTGAGGTAGTGTTGTAATGCCCAAGTGTTACCAGCAGAGGTCACTAAAGCCCTTAGATCAATTCAATCAAAGGCTTGAACATAGGCAACAAATGTGATAAAGACTGGTATTAATAAAGTTATGGTAATAAATTGTTTATGAATGAAAAACAGATCATGCATTTTTTTCTAGTTTCTCATGTCTTTTGCAACAGGAGCTACACATAACCATCCAAGCACAAGCAACAAACTGTGAAGAAGGCAAATCCTGTCATCTTGTCATCTGGCTCTCATATGTGTCCATGTAAGCTCAAACTCAAAACATGAATATAGATTAAAACAGATCATGACATTAGAAATTAAGTGTACACCAAATAAATGTCTCTGGAAAAACCACAAGCTTTCTTTTGTTGTGTTGGCATCAGTTCACTGTGTAAACTTTACCCTGATTCAGCATCACATAAAACCTGTAAACAGGTACAGCATAAAAAGGTATTTATTAACTTTTTAAAATTCTTCATTCATGGCCCCTCTCTCTGCATTTTATTGTTTTCAGATGTGTATCAGCACCAATACAACAGATTCCAGTTGGATTCAATTCAGGGGAAATACACACGTGGACAAAATTGTTGGTACCCCTCGGTTAATGAAAGAAAACCCACAATAGTCACAGAAATAATTTGAATCTGACAAAAGTAATAATAAATAAAAATTCTATGAAAATTAACCAATGAAAATCAGACATTGCTTTTGAACCATGGTTTAGCAGAATTATTTTTAAAAATTAACTCATGAAACAGGCCTGGACAAAAATGATGGTACCCTTAAATTAATATTTTGTTGCACAACCTTTTGAGGCAATCACTACAATCAAACAATTTCTGTAACTGTCAATGAGACTTCTGCACCTTTCAGCAGGTATTCTGGTCCACTCCTCATGAGCAGACTGCTCCAGTTGTCTCAGGTTTCTCAGGCCTTCTCCAGACGGCATGTTTCAGCTCCTTCCACAGATGTTCAATAGGATTTAGACCAGGGCTCATAGAGGCCACTTCACAATAGTCCAGTGTTTTCCTCTTAGCCATTCTTGGCTGTTTTTAGCTGTGTGTTTTGTGTCATTATCCTGTTACAAGACCCATGACCTGTGACTGAGACCAAGCTTTCTGACACTGGGCAGCACATTTCTCTCTAGAATACCTTGATAGTTATGAGATTTCATTGTACCCTGCACAGATTCAAGACACCCTGTACCAGATGCAGCAAAGCAGCCCCAGAACATAACAGAACCTCCTCCATGTTTCACAGTAGGGACAGTGTTCTTTTGTTGATATGCTTCATTTTTGCGTCTGTGAACATACAGCTGATGTGCCTTGCCAAAAAGTTCCAGTTTTGTCTCGTCTGTCCATAGGACATTCTCCCAGAAGCTTTGTGGCTTGTCAACATGCAGTTTGGCAAATTCCATTTTGGCTTTTTTATCATTTGTTTTTAACAATGGTGTCCTCCTTGGTCATCTCCCATGAAGTCCACTTTGGCTCAAACAACAACGGATGGTGCGATCTGACACTGATATACCTTGACCTTGGAGTTCACCTTTAATGTCTTTAGAGGTTGTTCTGGCCTCTTTTGTTACCATTCCTATTATCCGTCTCTTCCATTTGTCATCAATTTTCCTCCTGCGGCCACATCCAGGGAGGTTGGCTACAGTCCCATGGATCTTAAATTTCTGAATAATATGTGCAGCTGTAGTCACAGGAACATCAAGCTGCTTGGAGATGGTCTTATAGCCTTTACCTTTAATATGCTTGTCTATAATATTCTTTCTAATCTGAGACAACTCTCTCCTTGGCTTCCTCTGGTCCATGTTTAGTGTGGTACACACCATGTCACCAAACAGCACACTGACTACTTGTAACCCTATAAATAGGCCAACTGACTGATTACAAGTTTGTAGACACCCTGTGATGCTAATTAGAGGACTTGATTGAACATGTCCCTATGGCCTGTTTCATGAGTTTATTTTTTTAAAATAATTCTGTTGAACCACGGTTCAAAAGCAATTTATTATTATTATTTATTATGCAAATTTATTAAAAAAGAAAAACTGAAATATCACACGGTCATAAGTATTCAGACCCTTTACTGTGACACTCATATTTAACTCACCTGTGGTCCATTTCTTCTGATCCTCCTTGAGATGGTTCTACTTCTTCATTGGAGTCCAGCTGTGTTTAATTAAACTGATTGGACTTGATTAGGAAAGGCACACACCTGTCTATATAAGACCTTACAGCTCACAGTGCATGTCAGAGCGAATGAGAATCATGAGGTCGAAGGAACTGCCCAAGGAGCTCAGAGACAGAATTGTGGCAAGGCACAGATCTGGCCAAGGTTGCAAAAGAATTTCTGCAGCACTCAAGGTTCCTAAGAGCACAGTGGCCTCCATAATCCTTAAATGGAAGAAGTTTGGGACGACCAGAACTCTTCCTAGACCTGGCCGTCCAGCCAAACTGAGCAATCGTGGGAGAAGAGCCTTGGTGAGAGAGGTAAAGAAGAACCCAAAGATCACCGTGGCTGAGCTCCAGAGATGCAGCAGGGAGATGGGAGAAAGTTCCACAAAGTCAACTATCACTGCAGCCCTCCACCAGTCGGGCCTTTATGGCAGAGTGGCCCGACGGAAGCCTCTCCTCAGTGCAAGACATATGAAAGCCTGCATAGAGTTTGCCAAAAAACACATGAAGGACTCCCAGACTATGAGAAATAAGATTCTCTGGTCTGATGAGACCAAGATTGAACTTTTTGGTGTTAATTCTAAGCGGTATGTGTGGAGAAAACCAGGCACTGCTCATCACCTGCCCAATACCATCCCAACAGTGAAACATGGTGGTGGCAGCATCATGCTATGGGGGTGTTTTTCAGCTGCAGGGACAGGACGACTGGTTGCAATTGAAGGAAAGATGAATGCGGTCAAGTACAGTGATATCCTGGAAGAAAACCTCTTCCAGAGTGCTCTGGACCTCAGACTGGGCCGAAGGTTCACCTTCCAACAAGACAATGACCCTAAGCACACAGCTAAAATAACAAAGGAGTGGCTTCGGAACAACTCTGTGACCATTCTTGACTGGCCCAGCCAGAGCCCTGACCTAAACCCAATTGAGCATCTCTGGAGAGATCTGAAAATGGCTGTCCACCAACGTTCACCATCCAACCTGACAGAACTGGAGAGGATCTGCAAGGAAGAATGGCAGAGGATCCCCAAATCCAGGTGTGAAAAACTTGTTGCATCATTCCCAAGAAGACTCATGGCTGTACTAGCTCAAAATGGTGCTTCTACTCAATACTGAGCAAAGGGTCTGAATACTTATGACTGTGTGATATTTCAGTTTTTCTTTTTTAATAAATTTGCAAAAATTTCTACATTTCTGTTTTTTTCTGTCAAGATAGGGTGCTGAGTGTACATTAATGAGAAATAAAATGAACTTTTTTGATTTTAGCAAATGGCTGCAATGAACCAAAGAGTGAAAAATTTAAAGGGGTCTGAATACTTTCCGTACCCACTGTATCTCACATGTAGACAATAGTCTGCTGTGCACAACGAAGCTGCTAGTCTCCCGCTAAGTTACTGCAGTGTGGCAACTCAGGTGTAGGACCAGAAAATTAGACCAGAAATCAATTGAAAAATGGAATATGCATTCTGTCAGATTTTAAATATCAATCTTGCAGTCAGTTATATTCATTTAATTGTAAAGAATAAAATTGTGATTGTTATTAATATTAGCAAAATACTTTAGTTTTAATATTGCCATAGTTGTTGTTATTGATTCCCCCCCCCCTTTATCGGTTCAGTTGGTATTTCTCTGCATGCACCTGTACTCTCATCATCAGGCTTATGTGAGTCAGGACCTCTCTCTCTTAACCAGCCTCCTCCTCCCTCTCGTCATTCAGATTTTTTTTTTGTTGTTTTTTTTAAATATTTAAGTGTACACTTCATTAGAATAAAGTAGCATGTAAATTGATTTCTTCAGGCAGGGAGAGATTGACGGAGTCAGTGAAGAAGAAAAAGTACTATGTCCAGCGTCAGTGGCTGGTGCAGTAGCTAACTGTAAGGGTCTGAGAGGCTCTGAATCAGCCGGTTAGCCTGTCAGTCAACAACAAAACAAAGGCTATATTCAAAAATCACCTACAGACAAACATCATATGGAATATGTGCTGCATAGTGCATACTATAATCCATAGTAGCATGTAGTATGAAACTGTTAAATCATCTTATTTTGCTAAATGTTACTGTCTTAGCCAGCTTCTGCGGAAGAAAAAAACAGCACGGCTAATGAGAGGTATCTCCTTATCCAAAACCTGGAGTCTATCCCAGCTGACTTAGGGTGAAGGCAGGGGACACCCTGGACAGGTCACCAGTCTATCATAGGGCTACATATAGAAGCAAACAAGCACACTCACATTCACACCTACAGACTATTTAGAGTTATCAATTAACCTGTGCATGTTTTTGGACTGTGGGAAGAAGTCGGAGGACCCGGAGAAAACCCACGCATGCACAGGGAGAACATTAAAACTCCATGCAGAAAGATCCCAGGAAGGCAGGGACGCAAACTAGGGATCTTCTAGCTGCAATGGAAAAAGGCGAACCAACAAGCCACTGTGCAGCCCCTAGCCTAAAATGTAACGGAGTTAAATATGATTAAAGTCATTTAACAAAAAAGAATTATACATTGGTCTAACAGCAGAGCATACAAGCCAGCCAGGAGTTCCCCTGGTTGCAGAAGTCTGTCAAGTAGTATCACAGTGTCGCACTGAGGGACACAGTAGGCTAGTAGACTGGTCCAATCTATACTGGAGCTATTTCTGAATCAGTACAACATCTGGCTATGATCTGGGATCAAATTTTACTTTTTTTGCATAATGCATACAACATACCACATTTTGGCCAAAGTAGTACATACTGCTAGTACAGTAGGCAGTTTCAAATAAAGCGAAGTCACAAGTTACAATGGTTTGCCACATGATGGCAGCACAAATTTACCTGTTAGCTAGTTGTAACTTAGCTACACAGTGTCATCTGTTAGCAAATGTTAGCAACAAATTCACTGCAAATTAACAGAACAACTCCAATTCTCCAACACAGTTTATGATTTGGCTGTGCTGGTTTGTTTCAATTGAGTGTCCCTTTTCTTTAAAAAAAAGAAAAAAGAAAAAGCAAAACAAGCAAAAAAGCCATGGGACTGCTGAATCTAAAAAGTTACAGTCAACTACCTGGAAACTACTCACTTACTATCTGGAAACACAGCATCAAAAGTTAAAAATTCAAAAGAAGATAATTGGGGCCAGAAACCAGAGCAGTCAGACGACTAAACTAACTTCTAGCTTAGCAAAACAAATCAAAAAAATTAATTCCAAAATATCTCTTCTAAAATTTATCAGTTAAAAAACTTACTTTTCATTCACCTTTTTTCCAATACTCTTAGCACATGTGTACTTTCACCGTGTTCCTGGGTGATGAGGAATTATTCAGACTGTTTCTTTTGCTCTTAGTTGCTGCTTAACTTCTATATCTATCTAAACTATTAGTTTGTCTATGACCTGTCTAATTGAAGACTGATCTGTCCTGTCTAACACTGCCATGTTTTCAGATCTTAGGGCTTTGTTTTCTTAAATATGGATGTCCATAACTACAAAAATTAGTAATTAATGAACCTGGTGAGTTTCATGCTGAACACAAAGATGGCGTGGACCATTAACATAATGTTTTTCAAGGGTTCAAAGACACACACACACACACGCACGCACACGCACGCACGCACACGCACGCACATGCACACACACACGTGGCTGCTGTACCACTCCATGAATATGTGGCTGCTAGATGATGTGTAAACCACATTTATAGCACCGTCAATTACCACAGGAGGGGGCTACAATATAACACACCGACAGCTCCTTTTAACACACACGTCCTTGCAAAACCACGCTCATGTCTGAGAGGTAAACAGACCTTTGATGCCTGTGTGCTTCACAATGACCTCATACATGTCACGATGAAATGCCAAGCAAAACCAGTTCTCTCGATAATGACAGTTCAACACACGGACCGAACTGGAACCATTCAAATTCCAAGGAGGCAAATTCAATGACCATTCGTCTAACACTCCAAAACCATGCAGAGACCACAAGTAGATGTCCATGTACTCCATCTGCAGTTTGGACACACACACACAATTCACATTTGCATGACTTGTGTAGCAGCATAGTTTTTATACACTGGTTCCAAGGCATTCCAGGCAAAGCAGGCTAACCGAGAAATGTGACGCAAAGTCTAGTCCTGAGGATATGCCACAATTCATAAACGCAAGCATCTGTTTCAGTAAGCTTGGCTCCTGGTGAGCTGCCAGCTGCCGGTCGAACTCTTCCCTTTGCCAAGCTCAACGTTGGTAATGATCAGAACCTGACACTGGCAGAAGTAAAAGCAGCACCTGACACCTGATGCTGTTTGTGCATGACTGTGTTTGAGGAATCTGACAAATACCTCAACCTCTTGGGAATGCCAGTAATCCTGAAAGCTTCTGAATGATGCTTTTCCTTCTTGGTTTGGATGAAGTTTGATTCATTTCATTCAGTTCACATCAAGAGCAGCAGCATTAATCATACTTGACTCAGTTTGACTGACTATGAAACCCAAAGAACTTTTTAAAAAATATTTTTGGCTGTTTTACTCAACCTCTGGCAAAGTTTTTTGTATTTGTGAAACAATGCAGCTTTTCTGAGAGCCTCATCAAACTTCAGTGACAACATATTATCATGTAGCAGCACTTAGAATCTTCAGTTTACACATCTGGAAGATACTTCAGGGAAAGACATGAATACTAGTAGCCTCCTGGTGTCACATCCTCACTGAAGGAGAAGGAGATCACACCCAGAGACAACATGTCAAGCTATTTCAGAGCTCGACACTCCAGAGGGATGTGACACGTTGAGCGCAGTGGGGGTGGAGCCCAGGCCAGTGAGTGTATGAGAAAGCTGATAACAAGCTGGAAGATGACGCTGTTTATCTGGGCTTTCTACATGGCTATAATCGCCAGGCCGCGCGGTCATTGAATCATACGGCCCATACAAACATCTCAAAATGACCCCGATTACTTAGTTCCTCCGAGGGGAAGGAGGTGAGAGGTTTTGTGGCTGACAGTGGCGGTGGGCAGAGTTGTGTTCTGCCAGTCAGGTCTGGTCTTTGAGCCATGGGGAGGACTGTCAAAAGAAACGTTGGTGGGTTTTAAAGACCTGCAGGCCATGACTGGATGGGTAATTTTCATACTTTTGCGATTTGGTTGGGGGCCAAAAGCAACATGCTGGAGGCTCTCTCTCTCTGAAACAGGATATTGGGTTAGTAATGGCTGTCAGGGGACCAGCAGAATGACATAAACGTAAGGGTTTTTTAACACATATTACTGGGAACTAATGGAAGTCCTTGCATGTATGAGACTCATTCAAAATTGTATCATATCAATCAGCCAACCACTGGATTGGATTTGTGAAAATGACTCAAAGTTTATGTCACATTTAACCATGTAACCCATTATGGAAGAGTATCAACAGAATATAACAACTCTAAAACAGATTTTTGTTTTTGTTTAATGCTTACAACTTGAACTTCATTTTGTCTCGTTGAAGTAGTTTTCAGCAAAATCTTGAACAAATTTAACTGAATTTCCAGATGTGTTTTTAAAAAGCAAATTAAAGTCTGTTTTTAATTCATTGCTGTTATGTGAACATGTGGAGTTGGGTGCATCGAGATAAACAACTGGTGGTGCTGAGTGCTGGGTGTCATTTCTGAGGAACATGATGCAATTAAAACTGAAACAGTGGAAAGTGTGACAGGAATCTGATGTTTTTGTTGAATAACTTCTGTGTTAATTAAGCAAACAATTACAGTTGTTCTGTAAGCAAAGATGAATAATAATCAGGAAATTTTTATTGTATTCTATGTAAATGTGGTGTTTCTCTTTTGTGTCCTAGTTCAAAATCTGAAAAGTCAGGCATGATTTTAAATAAAAACACTGTATGTGGTTGTGTCAAAGAAGCTAATTTTAAATTCAAATGTTACTCCAGTAGGCTACAGTTTTTTCACATATGTATAGCTGTTTATAGCAGTTACACACTTACCGGTGTCAGATTCTCATATGTGGACACACACATCAAATAAAGCTGATTCTGATTCTGACTCTGATTCTACCTTTTGCTAACTTTTCCATTGATGCTGTGATCATTTTTCATTCTGACAAGATGACATATGTGATCTCATTATAATAAAGCAGAAAAAAATTGGTAGAAAATAGATAAAGTAAGTAAGTTTACAGTGGTACAGACTACTGTTGTACAGCATGAGGTAGTTTTCAATGACCTCTTTGTAATCATTTAAGAACATTATTTATTAGGTGATTTTTCCTCCTTTTCTGCTATTAAATTGCATGAAATTATCCTCAGGAATAACAATAATGTAATAGCCTGAATTTCAGCTGCAGCTGAGGGCCTGCTGGGTTTTGGCCCTGCGATGACACCTTGCCTGGGCTTCATACCAGTATCTGGCACTGGTGTTAACCCCCACCTTGGGGCTCGGCCTGGCTGGGCTAGGAGAACGCTTCTTAATAGCCGTGTAATCAAGCTCAATTAGGAGCCAATTAGACGCAGGGTTTCACCTATGAGGTCAGCGTCCACATCATTCCTAGATGCTCCTCACCTTATTGCATTATAAATCACTTCTGGGCTTAAAACAAGCTTGAGTAATAGTGAAAATGATTTTCTTTCCTCCAGTTGAACTAAAACAACGTGGTACTGCTGGCAAAATAAGAGCACTGGAGAATGGCCATACAACGTGTTCTATATCACTGTTTGAGGCACAGATGTGTTATAAATCAGACAGGCTATGTATGGACTGAGTTTTGAGGGTCTTGAGGCAATTTGGGTGTCTTGTTATGTCATACAACAGCCACATATCAGCCCAGAGGCCACCAAAGCATACAGTAGTAAGTTTTTGCAAGAGGCTCACAGAAAGGCTCCGCTGTTGATGAAAAGACATGACATGACATTAAAAGATATTGTCTGGCATGGCTGGTGAGTGTCCTTTACCTCACAGATTCCTGTGATACGGCTAAAGTAAATTTGGGGCTTGTTGTATATGCCTTACAGAAGTATTCTGTTTATTTAACATCCCGAGCGTGCTGAGTTATGACTAGTAATGATTACTCAAATGCCCAGTGTTTGGGCTATTGTACCAGGAGTGCCTCCAAACAGGCCCACTGGTGTTTATTTGAATTTTCCATTTTATATTGCCACGTGTCATTAGGCTGTTTAGAGTTTACTGTGAGTGATGGATCATTTCCTTCACCCCTCTCCACTCTCGAAAATCTAGCTGGATGGCGCATGCTTGTCGTAAAGGTGCAGAAGATGTGTATGTGTGTGGAGATAATGGCACCCACAATATGTGACAGATGTCTTATTTCATTACACTACAGACAACACCTATACAATCACTGCTATGTCTGGCTTTGAAAGGAACGGATGCTGGACTCTATCCCTTATCCAATGCTTAGTCTTAATTCCACAGTAGGTGGACATAATAACATGACAAAAAGTTTTCAGTTGTAAAGTTTTTGTATGTTTTTATAATACTGCAGTTTATAGGATTGTTATATTGGATTAATTTAGCTTCAAATGGGTTCAATTCATTGTTTTACAGTGCATACCAAACTAAAGAGGTCAACATTAATGTGGCCTATCGATAGAATACATATACTGGCAAATGTCTGATGCTGCTTGGTCAAGAAAAAAAGATTGAGCTAAATAGAAAATCCAACAACTTCTCTTAAGTCACAATATCTTTCCTCCAATGACAGCTTGGGGTCTTTAAAGAGTTTTACTGTCATTTTTTTCACTGACAGTTTTGACAACTATGCCTTACTTAAACTGTAAAGATCATTTACATCATCATTCTGTCAGTTTTAGAGATTGTAGAAGATAATGAGCCACCACCTAATGATCCCACTTCTCACTTGATCGGTGTTCTCAGTAGATATTTCCCTAATGAGTTTATGTTCTCAATTGCTAGTTTCAAGTCTCCTTCAATACAGTATGAAGTTTATTTAGTAAACTGAAAATGACAAGTTCATACTTGTCATGGAAGGTAGTGTTATTTTAGTTTTTTTTTTTAAAGTAAGACGGTATTGGCTAAATTGCAAACTCAAGGCTTGAAAATGTTTATTTGCAAACTACGGGTGAAGTCATGGTGGCTATGTCTCAAGTGGATTCTGAAATTGTGTTGTTTTTAATATTTTTTTTATACTTGAAGAACTTGAGGGAGCTGTACAGTGGCCCAGTGGTTAGCACTATTACTTTATAGCTGGAAGATTCCCGATTTGTGTCCTGGCCTGGGACCTTTCTGCGTGAAGTTTGCATGTTCTCCCAGTACATGCGTGGGTTTGCTCCTGGTCCTTCCTCGCACAGTCTAAAAACATGCTGAGGTTAATTGGTGATTCTAAATTGTCCGTAGGTGTGAATGTAAGTGTGGTTGTTTGTCTCTATATGTAGCCCTGTGATAGACTGATTACCTGCCCAGGGTTTACCCTGCCTCATCCTAAGTAAGCTGGGATAGGCTCCAGTTCCCCACGACCCTAATCAGGATTAAGCGGTGTAGAGATAATGGATGAATGGAAGAACCTGAGGTGCTGGTGCTGTACGGTTGTACTGGATTTAACTGAAAAACAAGAAGTGTTATTTAAATTTGTTAACAGTGTCACTAATATAATCTTGAAACAAAAAGTTGCCACAATCTCACTATAATGTAACTCAAACACTGAAACTGTACAACTGTAAAATAAACTGCACATATTTAAAGTATGTTGAGTTTTTAACATTTTTATCTTTAGCTGTTGGAGAGCACTGTAACACAGTACTTACATTTAAAAGTATAATCCTCAGCCGCAAGTCCATCTCCAGCTTGCACCACTGAGAAGAATTTGGCCTTAATGCAGCCTTCCTTCAAAGGATGCAGTCTCTGAATTGGGACGCAGCTAGTGCAGCATTGATCAGTTAAAACAAGTATGTTTGAAATTAATGCCACACAGATTTCCTCACTTTTGACCAAAATCTTTTTTCTTGATAGAGAAATAACAAAGAATGCATTAGCAGGTAAACCCCAGAAGACCCAATCTTTAGTGTTTCCTAAATTGACAGTATGGATGATATCACATATACTGTGTCCATTGTTTTCCCTACAACATTGTGCTCATAAATTGGTTTGAGATATGATTTTCATATTTTTTAATCATTCAACTTTAAAACTATTGACAGATAGAGTGAATAATACTGATTATCTTGTTGCAATGGGACCTGTAAAGGGGTGGGATATATTAGAAAGTAAGTGAACAGTCAGTTCTTGAAGACCAACTGGAAAAATGGATCTGAATGACTTTAACAAGGTTCAAATTGTTAGACGACTGGGTCAGTGCATCTCTACAAGAGGTTTGTGGCATGTACCTAGTATGCAATGGTTATTGCCTACCGAAGTGGTCCAAAAAGACAACCAGTCAGCTGGCAAAAGGCTCATGAGCATCCATTTCTCATTGATAGGCATGTGGCGTGAAGGCTGAACCCTGTGGTCTGATCTCTCAGCAGAGTGGGAAATGATCTGGAAACCTTGGGTCCTGCATTCATGTTGATGTTACTTTGACAGGTATCAGCTACCTAAACATTGTTGCAGACCTCGTACACCCCTTCATGGCAGAATATTCGCCAATGGCCTTTTCCAGCAATGTAATGATTCCTTCCACACTGAAAAATGTTCAGGAGTGGTTTGAGGAAAATGACATAGAGTTCAAGGTGTTGTCTTGGCCTCCAGATGTGCTGGAAAACAAATCCTGTCCAAGAAGGCCCTACCTCACAACTTCGCAAATGTCATGATGCCTGATACCCCAGAACACCTTCAGATGTCTTGTGTACACTGAACAGCCACAACATTGTGACCTCTGACAGGTGAAGTGAATAACATTGATCATCGTGGTATAACGCAATGTTCTGCTGGGAAACCTGGAGTCCTGACATTCATGTGGATGTTGGACATGTATCACCCACCTAAACATTGCAGGTCAAGCAACCCTTCAAGCCCCCCCATGGCAACATCAGTCACTGATGCCAGTTGCCACCCTCAGCAGGACAATGCACCCCGACACACCAAAAAAACTGCTCAGAATGTGGCCCGGGGAACACAGCAGAGCTAAGGTGTTTACCTGGGTCCCACACTTCTCAGATCCAAATCTTCTTGAGCATCCCTGGGATGTGCCAGGATAAGCCTGATCTAGGTAGGTCCCACCCCGCAAGCCACAGGACCCACAGATTTTACTGCCACCATCCCAATGGCACAGGACATCCCCAGAGGTCCTGAGTCCATGCCCCACTGGGTCACAGGAGTTTTAGCAGCATAAAGGGGACCAACACAATATTAGGCAGGTGGTCAAAATGTTATGCCTGATTGGTGCAGTTCAGGCCTTGATGGGTTAGAGCTGTATTAGCAGCATGAGCAGGTCCTACAAAATACTAGGTTTTCATGTTGTGAGCTGAGTGATCTGAGCTGGCTGTAGGAATGAGGAGTAGTAAATCAAGCCTGCTTCTATCAAGTGCTATCGTGTATATTAACACATTACTATAATGAAATACATGGAAATAGATGAATCTGTATTGTACTAGGTCACCATATGTTTAACTGTAACTACCTGCTAGCTGAAACATCCAAAGTTTTGCAGTGTTTCTCCTCAGTCCTGAAACTACCCAGTCTGACGAGAAAGGAATCATAAATTAGGTTTCCTTGTAATCTCTGGCTGGAGCTCCCAAAATGTGCTGCTAGATTTAAAAGCAACAGTGTAATGTTTATGTTGGCTAAAAAAGAATATGTATCAAACTTCATTTGATATATTAAAGACACTCATTGTTTACACGCAGGTGAAAGCTCAGTGGATGAAATCTTATTTTCTCCCTCTTTGATGTCAACGCTTTGAAGGCAAAAAGTGAATCCTAAACCACAATAAAAGTTTGGGGAATCACTGTGTACTTTTAAAAAAATATATTTCAGTAGAAGATGAGTCCTAAACTTTAGATGTGAACAAATTCAAACCATTTTGTCCTTTCGTTCCCATGGAGCTTTGCAGCTACTGAAGTATAGGATGAAAGGTCAAGTAATTTTTATAAAACAGAACAGTCCACTTAACTCTAATAGACTGTATCTTTGAAATTGTCAACAAAAACATGGTTTAATCTATTGGTAATTTGATGTGTTTTTAGACCTTGTCTTACTATCAAGGAAACTAAACTGGGTAATCTTTTGGCAGCCAGTGTTGCTGAGAAATGACTCAGTAGAAATTCTTACACTGCACTGTACTTGAGCAAATCAAGCCCCCAAACCTCAGTTTCATGAGAAAAGAAAGAATGCTTATTTTTAAAGTCATGCCTAATGCGAGTAGAACACTATGCCTCTTCTGTTTCATGTGTGACTCAAGTCATGAAGTATGATGAAATCCATTTTGAATGCTCATTATACAAGTTATGTCATGAAATATTCATGTCATTTGTGGAACGTGTGAACAGTGTGTTTGGAGTTCTTCTAAAAATAAAATATTTCTCCCTTTGTTTTCATGAGTTCTCCTGCATAAACCTGAGAGTCTTGAAATGAAACAGCTTGAGATGTGCATGTTACACAGGTCGCAGAAAGAAATACTCTTAACATAAACATGACGTTGCTGTACATGTTAACAGTGAATTCTCTCTCATGCTTTTAAAGTGTGGAATGCAGTACATGTGTCGTGTTTTACAGAACAAGGCTTCATATGTTGTGTACTGTAGATAACAAATGCCTTAATCACAAAAAATCGAGCTGAACAACACAGAAGAACAAAGAATAATGACATTTGTGCATGCAGTTTTTCATACATATACTGTATATATTAAATTGCTCTGGTATGGAAAGACATCCTTGCTTTTGGTGCCAGTGCCATTTAAGTTGTCCTCGACACAAGTGCTGCTTCCAGCCCCTGCTAAATACATTAATGCATAGTGTGCAGGGAGTCTAGCATATGTGTTTAGTTAGTGAGTTTCAGTTGAGGTTGTGGGAAGCAGCGTGGTTCAGTCAGTGTAAGGATCAATATCAAGTGTTCAAATCCACACAGTGGAAACAAAAATTCAGATTTATTACATCTTTAGTCTTATTAACATACTTTTGGTCATCATTTCGATCAGTTGTTTTAACATTGTACTCATGAAAGTAACTGCTAAGATCTGGGAATGCAGTGGCTCAGCTATAATACATGCATCGCAGCATATAAAGCATCAGCATTTAGACCTGCTGAATGAATTTGTCAAAACTAAAGAATTAGTGTGGTCACTACACTTTGTGTATCCACAGAAAACCACGGTAAGTATGGTAGTTTAAAAGTGCAGTTGAAAGTCAGTCTGTAAACTGTATAGATCAAACAAAATGTATGCTATTCAACCTGCATGATAAGCTAGATGATACATACAAAGTACAAGCTAACACTGAAACTAGACCAACAGTGTCTCCAGCTCCTACAAGTACTTTGGTCTCTGGCTGGACTCTTCATTTTCTTTCACTTATATCAATATTCTACAGGCTAAAATCAAATCTAGACTGAGGTTCCTTTACCGTAATAAGTCCTCCTTTACATACTCTGCCAAAAACACTCTTGTGAAAATGACCATCCTCCCCATGTTCGACTACGGTGATGTCATCTATAAAATAGCCCCTAAGTGTGCCCTTAACAGGCTTGATGCCCTCTAGCACGTCTTGCTACCAGTGCGCCTTTCTCTACCCACCACTGTGACCTTTACAAACTGGTGGGTTGGCCCTCCCTTTACACCAGGTGACTCCAGCACTGGCTTTTACTCATCTACAAGACCCTATCAAGGAAGACACCTCGATACCTCTCCAAACTCCTACACCTCTCCAATAACAACTACCATCTGAGGTCCAGTGATCTCAAAACACTCTCTATTCTCAAGGTTCTCACCATCTTTGGCTGGAATTCCTTTTGCTTTGCTGCAGCAATCAATTGGAATTCCATCCAAAATCTCAGACCCTAGCTGATCACTGCACATGCTGACTGTTTCTCATTATTTTGCTAGCAATAAACTAGGTTGTTTTCAATCTCTGTTTAAACACTTGTTTGTCCTTTTTTTGTATATGTATTGTTATCTTTCTTTCTGCTGGAACCTCTTGCCACGTCATCATTGTAAATGAGAAATTTTTCTCAACTGATCCTACCTCGTAAAATAAAAAATTTAAATAAAGATGGTTATGACAAGTAGCAAAATTTTACTGTTGGCTTTATCTTTCAATTCAATTTGGCTTACTTGTGCCAACGTTAAATCTCTAATGATACAAAGGTATATTTACAGATAGGAATAATCATAAAAATTGTCATATAGAAAACTGTGATATTCTAATCAATAAGCTGTAAAGTCAAGGTTATTGCCCCATGAAGCATGTATAGTAAACATTTTAGCATCCAACATTCATTCAGCATTAGTGCTGATCTTGAATTGTGTGAATGTAACACCAATCCTAACTCCTAAGAAACATATATGCCTGCTAAATGCTCCACTATTTTCACCAGCTAGATGTTGACTTTGTCTCTACTCCACCTGGTCTTCACCAGGTGGTAACGTATCATAGTTTTACAGGAGCTTTTTGTGAAGAGAGGCTTCCTCCTGTGGCTGGAAACGAGATAAATGAGAGTTAACTTAGTGAGTTTGTCCATGTTACATGTGAACACATGCTCTTGACAACAAATTTATGTATTTGTAATGTAAATGAAATATTCCTTTTATTTGATTGAATAAAGTTCAGTGAGAGTGAGTGAGTCAATCAAAACATGAAGGTTACCAAGTCTTAATGCTGGAGAGATCATTTTCTGTAAGTTTTTCCACGACAAACAACCCTTCTTCGTAAGATGTCGATATTTTAAATACTCATTTTTTCAGGGTTGATGAGAGCATTGAGAATCAATCAAAATGTAAAAGTTGCGGGACACAAAATCAAGAAACAATAATCTGAAAAAAGCACTCTTATAGCCTTGAATAGGGAAATGACAAAATCCAGTGATAATTCTTTCACATTTGTCACTACAAGAAACCCTTTCAACACAATATGTAGATATTTGTTCATATAAAAATATTTAATACAGCAGCTTTAACAGCTATAAGCAACTTTAGTGGTGGATTTTTCTTCTACGTTATTGTGTGACAAATGAATGTTTTGTGTTTGTATATACCCCGCACTGATAGATATGAACATTTGTAATGTAAATGAAATACTGTTATTTAATTATATTTAATTTGCTGGGAAACAGTTTGACGGGGCAACTAAAACATTCAAGTTGCGAGCCATAAAACCAAAACAATAAAACACTTTTAAAGCCATGGAGAGAGGAATAAGTCCACTGATAATTTTCTTTAGGTTTGTCACATAATATGTAGACATGCTCATATTTAAACTTTGATGACAGCAGCTTTAAGCAGCCTGACATATAAGATTTTTACAGATGTTTTAGCAGAGTGTGTATCTTCCAAGTTACTGTGTGGCAAATTGATATTTTGTATTTGTATCCATCCCACACTCACTGAGTTTGTGCATGTTAGATGTGAACAAATGTTCTTGGCAACAAATATATGTGTTTGTAATGCGAATGAAGTACTCCTTTAATCCCAGTGAGTTCTGAGCTCAATAGAGGTGCATGTCATCATCTCTTCTTTCTGCCTTCTCTTACATCAGCCCACAACTCATAAGGACTTGATGCACTGCCATTATTCACAACAGGAACATTTGTCAAAATGCAAATAAAGGTATACGAGTGAAAGCTTTGAGGAAACCCAGACCACCTGGCCTCTCTGGCCCTCTTTACGTGAACAAGCACGACCATGTTTTCAGTTTGCAACAGCAGGAATAATATGGTTGGATGGGAGCGATTGTGCTTGTTTTGCCATTATGTTCCAGGCTGGGCTCGGTTCAACATACCGATAGTTGCTATTACGACTGGATGACAGCAGCCTCTCTGCCCGATCTTCAGGCACACCGCACTCACTCAGAGCTCCACGGCTGAGGTAATGCCTGGGTCGCAGGCCAGAAATCTCTGCTCAGAACAGGGATACGAAATCAGATCTAAATTTAGAGGATTGTTAAGTAGACTCTGTAACAATTCCATCCATCAAACTGGCTAACTTCTCCCTCTCATGTTTTACAAAAGAGGATTTTCTACATTTTATTGCTATGTATCATGGATTACATCACGGCTGCAGGTCATATACTATGAGTTCTGCGGTGTCACATTCTAGATGCCTAACTTGGACGTCATGGTTGGCATCCCAGTTTTACCCCCCAAATTTTTGACATGGTACATTTTTCTCTCTGTACTCTTAGTACATGACCAGCAACTGAACTCCATATCGGTAAGTAATAGACCCTTATCCCTGGAAGAGAGCTAAGAAGCAGGTTCATTGCTCATCCTCTGAATGTTTTGATACTTTGGTCTTGATCTGCGGTAAACGATACAAGCTTCTGATAAATACCGAGCTGACTGTAAAATATTAGGTGCTCTTACAGGGTATCACATGAGCCTGCCTCAGGGCGTCGCTGAAAGCTCTTAATGCTTTCCACCCTGCTGCAATGCCACTTTTCCCAGGAACTGGACTGTCTGTCAAACTGAAGAGAACAAATTTGACTGTTTGCATTAGTGCTTAAAATTTTCTACAAAGTTTCCAGAAGAGAACTATGAAATCTAGAAACAATTATAGTGGAAATAGAGACAAGCTTTACTTCTTTCTATGGTTGATTTTCAGATGTGCCATTTAAAACAGCTGTTCTCTAAATATGCTGTAAATTACATTAAAAATCCAAATAATTGTAAAACTTTAAATATGAAGCAAAACAAGAAGATAGAATTAAGTAAAATATGAGAATTGAAAGTGATCTATAAACTAAGACTGTACAAACTGCAATGTGTTTTGAATATAAAAACACTGTGACTTTAAAATTTTAAAAATTGTACTAGTAAAACACTCCTGCACACCGTATTTTAGTGCTCTTAAGCTCTGTTTTGGTTTGATAGCCCCCAGTTTTTTTCTGGCTCAGACCAATTTATCAACTACCTGGAGAATGTAGTGGAGTTTCAATATATACAACTGTTCAAAAGCCAGAACAGCTTGGATTTGCTTAACATATAGTCTAAATAAGAAGTTCTTGCTGCTCTGTGTGTGCTGGATTTGTGGACAGAGGACAGTTTACGAGGCCGCAACATGTCAAGTCTATGGGGGTTTTAGGTAGCTGTTTTTCGTTGTTTTTTAAAAAAAAAAAAAAAAAAAAGAACAATTTTTTTTATAAAGAAAACAGGCAAATTCTCTGTCAGTTATGTCAATAAATGTCAATCTGTGACAATTCAGAAACGCTTACTGAAATTGATTATGTTGACACCTGACAAAGCTTAGAAACCATCAGGAGCAAAACATCTATGACTGTCTGATCCACTTTCCCTGAGTCACAGCAGATGAAATGAAGGAATGCTTCAATCTATCCAAATGATCGAGCTACTGAACCACTGAAACTCATCATTTTCCAGTTACTGGATACTCATTTTGTAGAAAACACTCTTCTCCAATGACCTCACCACTTCATCATATAACTCGGAGATAAGCGAGTAGAGGTAACAACCCAGTCTGCAACCAAATACCCTGATTATAAATAGCCCTAAAAAGAGCTTCAGACTGCTGGGAGGAGAGAATTCTTTGCTTTACACACACAAACACACACAGGTTGAAGTCGATGTGGAGCAGCAGCAGTAGGGCCGAGTGAGGACACTCCCTCTACTGGAACAGGTTTACCCCACTGCTGTACCAGACCTCCGACCAGTCACTGTGAGTTATGCAATATATCTTCTCTCATCTTCCTCTTCAGGTGGGCTGAGGCTCATTTACACCAGAGACAGAACACAGACTGTCTGTGGCTTCTTTTTATTCAGAACTTCAGTTTTATAAAGTGAAGCAATCTGAAATAACAAAGCTAAAACATAAATAACAGTGAAATAATATCGTGCTGTGTCATTTATAAAGGATTGCAAACCTCACCTGTCCTCTGCTTGACTTGTCCAATTTCAAGTTCTTGTAACAGTTTTTGTGCTTCACTCCTACTTAGTGATCAAAGTGTGGTAGAAAAGGATGAAGATATTTCACGAAAGTATGCACTGTGATACTGGCTTCAAAGGCATGCACTATTAAGATTCATAACTGCTTCGACTTCGGCCATGTAACTTAAGAAGATGATAATAGCCTGAGTAGACATTTGGGGTGATAATGCAAAGGTGAACTTGTTTTTCTAATTCAAGAGGAGAAGTGGTAATTAGTCCGTATGTAGCGGACAAGAAGGTAACAGTGGCACTGAGGAAACTGGAAGAAATTAAGACACTATGGTGTGTGCAAATGAAAAGAATAAAAGTAGAAAGTAAGGAATGAGGGATGAAAGTTGACTGCTTTGTTGAATCAGATGTTAGCACTTGTGCATACACTTTTCAGTACTTTCACATTTCAACTCAGATATAAACTACTTACATATATTCAAGTGCTCGTTTTGTAAATACAAAAAAATAAATAATGAAAAATACCGGTTGACAACCATCTAGTCACATCGGACATTTGACAAAACTAAATAAAAACAAGAGCTTTAGCAAATTTAAGAGCCAGGTTCTTCTCAAGTTTTCTTCCTGGTAAAAAGGAGTTTTTTTCTTGCCACTGCTGTCTTAGGGCTTGCTCTGGGGGTTCAGGCATATGGGTTCTGTAAAGCGTCTTCAGACAATTTGAAGTGTAATTGGCGCTATATAAATAAAATTGAATTGAAAATTGAATTCATAATATGTGATATTTTCCATTAACTAACAACAACTAAATAATAATTTTCATTCAGAAGTTGGCTTAGCCAGTCGTCCTTTTGTGCTAATAAGCAGCATCTTACGCTTCTGTAACTTGGTTCTCCGCTAGTAATGTGTAGTAAGCACTATAGGTTATTCAAAGAGAAATAAATAAATAGATATAAGTATTATCACTAAAACAGGCAGACCAGCATGTTCATTTATGCAAAAAGGTATGTTAACATTTGACATACACAACAGAGTGTATATAAAGGATGCATGTTTCCACTGTCTCTGTAAGTAAAGCCAATATACTGCTTCAAACCTGCATTCTTACTAACAACCAGCAGGGGGTGACTCCTCTGGCTGCAAAATTAAATCTGATTGTGTAGAAGTCTATGAGAATATAATCCTACTTCTAACTGGATCTGTTCTCTTAATAAACATTTTCCTATTGAGTTTGTGGTCTCAATTGTTAGTTTCAGGACAATATAGCATACTGCTCCTCTTTTTTACACATATGATCCCATTTAGAGTAAGATAGATGATAAAGCAGAATATGTTTAGGCTTTGTGGAGTGCAAAGTTACTCAGGTTCAGTCTGGATTGAATTAAAATCACTCACCAGGGCAGGTAACTCTCCCCTACAGACATAAATCCTGTTTGTACAGGACTTTGGACTAAAACTAAATCAAAATCAGGTGCCAAAATGAATGCTGATCTGCAGAGGGTAAAATAGATTTGACTATGTTACTGGGAGGATTTTGTCTGTATGTCATCAACAAATATTCCAAATATGATTACTAGTCAAAACTGCATCAAGCAGCGAGCCTGCCCAGACTTCTTGGCATAGACAAGCGTCGGGGGTCTGAAGGCCCAGTCAGCTCAACAACCAGAGGAGGGTTGTTTATAGAAGCAGAGACGTTCAGGAGAAACGTATCTTCTGGGCTGATCCCAGGAGCTGGACCTAATTAGAAACAACTGGTTCAAAATTCACTTCAATGGCTGCACAGATCTCTCTTTTTATGTTGCTTGGCTGGTCCTGTGCATTCAGCTGCACCTTCAGGCTCATCTCCATCTCTTAAGACTCCCCTGGCTACCCGGTGTTTGTGGATTTCACGGACAGTAAAGAGAAATCTGAAGCCCGCCACCTAACTCCCCCATGTTATCTATCCCTTTTTCACTCTTACACACACATGCATATATATATTTGCACATATACAGGTCTGATCTTGAAACAACAGACTACAGTCACACTTGTCAGGTCAAATCTGTTTCCAATTGGCCCTGGACTTTCATGTGTTTAGACCTCGCCCTGCTTTTGAGAAACATTACATCATGAACTTGGTTTACTGTAGCTGCAGTGTAGGTGCCTCGTAGCATTTTAATCTCTCGCCCCACTCATGTTTGGAGTTGAGTCAGTTATCATTAGCGATGAGATCACCGAGGGATCGCACTTCAGAGCAAGAAATGCCACTACAGAGTGATTTACATCCAACTATGCAATGCTGACCTGGTGCACTGCATAAATTCTGCCCCAATGCACAAATCCATACAGTGATTACACGTCTGGCAATATCATGTTTTGGCACACACGAACCCAGACATGAACCCTTCTGAGCTTTCAAGTCAATCTTATCCTGTCATCAGGCCATCTCAACAGGGAGTTCCTCATTCAATTGGCATCCGAATGCTCCCTATTAGACGAGCACTGGCAGAGGCAGGCGCTCATATTTGAACCAGGTGATGGAGTTTCACATCAATATTTCTCATAATACAGACCAAATAATCACACAGACAGCTTATTGCTGCGTTTTCACAGCAAATTCAACACTGCAGATGGTGTTACTGCTAAAAAATAGGCTTTGTTTTCTCACCTGAAAGCTTTATTAATGGGGGGCATCTGTAGAAATATGTTCATAAGGAGGTTGAGAGAATTTGAGAAAGGTCTGTTGTAAAACTGATGTAAAGATGTACTGAGAGGGTGAAGGATGAGATTGCATAAGATACATATACAGTATTTAACACCGTTGGCTGGGCAGATACTCAAACCAGACACTGCTGGTTATTTGACTCATTAAAAAAAGCAAATCAAGGCTCAGCTGAAAAATATACTCTTCACTATTGACTACTGAACTAGTTTGACATTGTTGTAATGAAAATCCCTGGAATTTGACCATATTCCAACTTTATTTCCTACGAAATATATTTATATGGGGTGAAATGCACCTGCTGGGTGGAATCATTAAGAGTTACCATCAGTCAGAGATACCAAGACACAGAAGATTAGGCTCAGAAAGCACAGGACTTTGATTTGTTATGGGTTAGGGTTAGGGTTAGGGTTACTAAAGTCATTGGTTAAAGCTGCACTAATGTCACTGTGACTATACAGACTGAAGAAGTCAATCAAAATCCTTTGCACATGTTTATAGGAAAGATGTGTTAAATGATGAATTTGCACATATTGAGCTCAAGAACATAGTCTGTGACTTTACTCGATGGTCACCACTTCTTTGGCATGGGACCAAGCATACCTGTACAGGATACAGTTCAGTTGTTGGCAGCTTAGGGACAAACAGGACAGTCTAGTTAAATTCACGAATGTAATTTTACTTTTACCCTCAAAACAGTTTTTCATGCATCAAAAGTAGGCCCAGACATGCGAGTCTGAAATTAGCAGTTTTGCATTGGAATGTTTATAGAGAAAATTTTGTAGAAATAATGTCATCACTGATCAGATGGCAGCAGTAGAATGACCTGAACTTATTTTCTTAAACTAAACCCAGAACAGAAAAGAAGAAACAGTAACAACAACAGCGCTGTAACTCTTGAAAGCAGTTCTGCGATTAAAAACTCACTAAAATGTGCTTATATGTCTCTCAGATGTGACCAGTAGGAGGACCTTTCTTGGCATGTTGATATGGAAGGATTTATTTTTAGAAACAAACTGAAATGCTTGCGGTCGATGCATGGTGTTTTTGCACCAAAAAAAGTCTGTTAAAGTTTAGTTGAATTAATGTACATATAGTCTCAGACAGCACCTAAATATCAAGATGTGAAGAGCAGTTATCACCTGCTGCACTTCCTCCAAGTGGACAAAAATCATTGAGTGTAGGCTTAAGTTGAGGAGAAAGTTCTGGTTTTGGTAAAAATATTGAAGCCATGACTTTTTCAGTGTTCAACCAAGTCCACAATTGTTCCCTTGCATTAACTAAGAGCTTCTAAGTTACATAAACATGACATTAAAACATGTATTCCGCTTTATTTTCAATAATCAGATATTGTAGAAAGACAGATGAGATACAGTGTCGATAAACCTTTTGTGTTGGCTGTGCAGATACTTACCCTGGCCAGTATTGTGTTACCTACACTGTATGAGACTGTATTGGAAGGAGATAGGGTTGCAGGGTTGGCAGTACATGCAGCTCTGTTGTCGTACTCCCCAAATAGAGGTCACCATCAGCCAACGTTGTAGGCCCATATCCTGCACGTCTGTTTTTGTATAGCACACATTCCTCCATCTGTGTTTGGGACAGAAAAAGGCTTGAGAAAGTTGTTATAACTGCAAGGCTTTTGAAGGCAAGTCAACCTAAACAGGGTTTTCTTTAAGTACAGCACATCAGCTGTATGTAGACCAGGGAGGCAGCAGGGTAGAGGGGTGATGGGGACTGAAGAGGCTACAGCCGTCAGTTCAGGGAGAATGAGTAATATATTCACTTTGCAGTGATTCATTGCCCACTGTCTCCATCTGGACGGCACAAAAAGAATCACAATGAAAAATTATATAATTCTTGACCTTCGCTGTAATCATGTAACGTCGAGGGCTTAGCTGTAAGCTTAAACCCGGTGTTCCAGGCCGAGGGGAGCTTTCCGAAACAAATGGTATCAATTTTCCTCCAGTCATTAGAGCATAATGTAGACTGGGATGACATACTGTGGAGCTAAACTAGCTGGGACCCCAGTGCTAAATCAAATGACCAGCTTTCCCACAAAGGAATGTGCTCAGTTTTTGCCACTGGAAGAAGAGTGGACTCAGTGCAGACTGGGCTTTTAATGGTTTAGACAACTGTGGGTAGTTTGCAGGGATGATTGAAAAGGTTCCGGCTGCTGCCTTCATCTTTTTTCTCTGTTAAAGGGGAAAGAATGAAAAACAAAACAACACTTTCCCTCCCTTCCTCTCACTCTCCCTCGCCAGCATGTACACCCCTGGAGAGAGTGGCCCAGAGGCGTCCAACAGAAACATCAAACAGAAATAGAGCTGCTATTTCAGTCTGAACTGGCTGTTATTTTTAGAAAAAGTGACATAATCTACATTAAATTACAGCATCATAAGGTCACTCCATACCGCACCCCCCCTTCAGACCTCTAGCCTCCAGAACTATGACTCACCACAAAGCATGTGGTGACGTTACCCCAAATTATCCACCCCAATGCTCTGATCAAAAAAAAAAATCAACCAGCTCATTTCCCTGATTTAATCAAAGCAGGTTCTGCCCACAGAGTTCTGCTTCCAGTTTAAACAGAAGGTTTGATATTATCATGATACAGGTAGAACCAGGCAGTCTGATCAGGGCTCTTAATGAGTTTAGTTCAGATTGCTTTGTTTTATGTTTGTCCACCGTGGACCAGCTCCATCAGTCCCCCCCCCCCCCCCCCCCCCCCCCCCCCCCCCATTTGCCTTTGACAGCACATCATAACATTTGTTTGCAGCATGTGCATGAAATGCACCACAAAAATGTAACAGGATAATGCTGCTGTTGGTATGCCAGGCTGAGGCATAATGAAACATGCATAAAAACACATGCTTCCAATTTCTTACTCACTTCGGTGTTTCTTCCAACCAGTGATGTAGTTTGAAATGAAAAGGTGGGGATAATCTCCCAGCCTGAAAACCACAAGGCCGGGCATCGCTAATAAACAACAGGACAATCAAAGGATCATGTTCATTTAATGGGGAATTTTATTTATATTGCACAATCTAGTTTATAAAATGGTTTCAGAGGAATTCCTAAAATTGTACAAACAATGAAAGATGGGTAAAGCATAGAGATTCAAGGGACATCAAAGAGTTTAAAAATATAGATGTGAAATAAAATGAGGTAAAAGATATAAAATGTGTTTGAAGAGGTGGCTGGAAAAGATGATAATGAATTTCCCATTTGAAGTTCCTCTGGCTTCAAGTGTGCCATCCACTGGCCTCATTCCTCGGTCAGGGGTTAAGAAAAGTAGAAATTAGTTAGAAATTTTGCAGTGCCAGTGTTCAGGTTAGTCCACCATTTTGTTTTGGCTGAAATAGCTCCAGCATTATCTGATGGGTCACCATGAAATCTGGTACAGATTTTTCTGATCCCAAGACACTGAATCGGAATTTCTTTGCTGATATCCTGACTTTTCTTCCAGCATTGAGGTTCATTTTTGTGTTTTGTTTTGTTTTCCAAAATATCTCAACAGCTATTGGATGTCTTTTATGAAACCCGGTTCTGACAGACACAGATAAATTGTAACTATGTTGATTCTATTGTTGCCATTGAGGTGAATTTGTAATCTTTGAAAAAAAATTGGTGCAAAAAGCCTGTTTTTATGTCTATTTTTTGTTCATTTTTGAGCATTACTACAAAGATTATATGTTGGGCTGTGAACACTCACTGCTAAGATGCTGCTCACTGTACACCCCCTGCACTGACAGAGTTAGACTACTTCGTTCTATGTTGGACTCAAAAGTGAGTGCAGGAGTGCTTTGTTTCAGATAGTACAGGTGTTCATGTGACTGTGTTCCCTGTGTTTACCACCCACATGTTCACTTGTACCGAAGCCAAGTCAGATTCATGCGTTCAATACCAACTATTGTAAGTGGAAAGTAATTCCAGTTGCATAGTAATAATGAGGGGTGGAAGTTACATATTACAGTATCTCACAAAAGTGAGTACACTTTGGGGTGTACTCCCTTTTGTTGCCTGTGGTTTAGACATTAATGGCTGTGTGGTGAGTTATTTTGAAGGTGCAGTACATTTACACTTATACAAACTGTACACTGACTATTTTACATCGTATCAAAGTGTCATTTCTTCATAGTTGTCCCATAAAAAGATATAATTAAATATTTTCAGAAATGTGAGGAGTTTACTCATTTTTGTGAGATACTTAATATATATATATATATATATATATATATATACATATATATACATATATATACATATATATACATATATATACATATATACATATATATACATATATATACATATATATATACATATATATACATATATATATATATATATATATATATATATATATATATATATATATATATATATATATATAAATAAACTTTTACTTAAGTACATTTTATTTTGAGGTTTTTGCGTTCCCACAAATTAACTGGGAAAAATGGGCACACTAGACGTAAATGCAGACCAAATTGATCTCAATCTTTATTGCATGTGTTCACCTGAGGATGATGTGGAGCATTAAGAAAATCCTTGGCGCCATTTAGGGGACCAGTTCAATTTTAAACCAAAGAAAGGTGACAGCTTCATTTTACTGTATAGCTTTGTTTTCCACACTGTGTGCAGATAGCTGCTTTTAAAACCTCTGCATTCAACCTGCCATGCTTGTGCAGTTAAGTTAATCAGCCGTATTCCAAATGTAACAGAGGTTACTTGGCAGATTCTGGTTCACAGATTATGGGTATTGATAATACCTTGTGTTTGTGTAAATGTGGTGATCTAGAAAATATTAGCTTGTCAGTGTTACTTACTATAGCTTCTGCTTTAACCATACCAGAAACATTACGTTTCTGGTATGAGATAAAGAAACATTATGAGATAAAGATTTTTTACAGTGTTGATGAAAACTCAGAGTCCGTCGTCAGGTTTCAGTCTCCACAGTCCTGCTGTGAACCAGCTCACAGGGTTTATGGCTCTGGTGCAGCCCTTCAGAAACGTTTGGCTCTGAATCTCCTCCCCACCCGACTCCTCACTGATTGGCTGGTGGGTGGGATGACAAGGCACTGACGGATCATCTGACTGGTAGTCACTATGAAGAGGTTTGGTCAGTTTTTTTTTTCAGAACCGAGTTCTGGTCCTGATCCTGGTTCAATCACAGCAAGTCCTTAGGTGTGATGCCACAGACCTGCCGTGATGGTCCGGGGTCAGAGGTCGGAGGTCAGGTCAGGTGGGTGAGGTGGGGTGTAGCAGCAGAGGAAGAAGGGGGGCAGGCAAGTGTTGCTGGTGGCAGTTAGGCTTCGCCTAACTGCAGAAACATACCATTCTGACCATTTATGTGACCTTAGAACGTGACGCGTGGAAATGAGATGCACGGAATCAGCACAAGAGAACACGTGGCTTTTATATTCCGCGAGGCGTCTGCTCCCAAACTGCAGGGGCAGTGCATTGCAAACACACGTCTTCCACACTACTAAACTAGTGTCGAACAAGTTTGTCATTGTTTACACCACTTACAACAGCATTTAATGAATAGTGGCATTTCAGCCGTTAGTTTTAATTTTACGCCATGAATTGTTCATGAGCCCGTTATCACGGTGCTCTCTGTGTGACCCATCATACAAATGCCTGTATTTCTGAACTTCTGCTGCTAGGAGCTCCTGCTCTTCTGCCATGTTTTCTGCACGTCTCTGTCCATGATCTTAGAAACATTTAGAGGTGTGCGACGCGGACCCATAGACTATGTCTGGACCTCACGGACGAGTCAAACATAAAACAAGCTTAAGATGGCTTGTCATTTTTCAGTTAATGAGTTAACTTAAAGCAGAAAAAGAAATGCATTGTTTTTCTCTATAGTCAAAATCTATTCAAAAGATGATACAGTACAAATGTCACGGGACAGGGAAATTCTGAACCCAAAGTGAGAAGCAACACAGAGCAGGTGGCAGGCAGGTCGAACTTAACCAGGATTTATTCACAAAATACAAAACACAAAGCTATAATGCCAACACTGGCCAGAAACTCACAACCCACAGTAAAGTCCACGTCCTCGCTCCTGAGGATGGCTGCGGGGTAAACAGGCTGCTCCGTGAATCAATGTCGCTCCGTACTCCCAGGTGACAGAGGCTGAAATGATCCGACACCACTTTCCATGCAGCGTTGGTCTTTATAGAGCCTCAGAATGGGATGAGCTGCAGGTGTGCTGGCCTACGTAATACATCAGAACGTATTACGTAGGCCTGAAGTTCTGTCAGGGTCCACACCGCTTTTTAGCCTTTGACTTGCTGTGTTAGTTTTAGCTCAACTTTAGTGACTTGTTTACTCAGATTTCTCACTAAGGTAGTTTGTAGCTGCAGCAGGCAGCTGTTTTCTGCGACAGAGCTATGTTGCACTACTAGCATACGACCAAACAGCAGACAATAGTTGTTTTATTTCATAAAAGCTGCAGACATGTAAACACAACAAAAAAAAAAAAAAAGAAGAAAATCACAAGACATTGGATAAAATAGTCAAAATGACAAACCATAGTAAAGTGCATTATCTACTACAAGACAGATGACATACTATACTGAGGCTCTTGGCCAACTACATTTCACAAATCCCCCTAAACTCCCACTTTGGTTGTATTTACCATCTTGTGTTTCTGACAGCATTTGTGGGTCTCAGATTGCCTCCCATTCCTTTCTTATTATTTTTCCAATGAAACCACTGGTCACATATCAACAAAATCAAAGCAAATTACCATTTAAAGTCATTCTACTCACAAGATAAGGCTTTTAAGGGAAAAAAAAAGTCAGATGATGTCTCATCCCAGTTGTCCAAAATCAGCCCTTTGTTTGCCCTTAAAAGTGGGTGAGAAGTTAAATGTCATTGTTAAGAGGCACTGTGCTGTAATTTCTGAGGTGCAATACTAGAGTCTGAGGTTCATATTCAGTTGTACTGCAGGAAGTATATTGTCTTTTGTGGAGCTGCATAGGTAGAAAGGTGGTGATGCTGGGTAGGGAACCTGAAACAGTTATTTGCAAATGTTCCATTCCTCCAATCATAGTCAACAGTTCCATCCAATCTTAACTTTAACTGTTTTCCCAATCTGTGATCTGTCCATAATTGCCAAGAACTGACTTATTATAGAGCAATAACTTTAAAACATTCAAATTATCACAGCTTGAAAGAAAGAAAGAAAGAAAGAAAGAAAGAAAGAAAGAAAGAAAGAAAGAAAGAAAGAAAGAAAGAAAGGAAAGAAATTGCATAAACTTTAATTTTACGGTTCGACAGAATTGTCAGCCTTAAGGGGGCAAAGATTTTTATCTTTTCTGTTTCATGTTTTCGGTCATGTACAGTGTGGTATATAAATATGTGGACAGTGTCACCATTTTTATACTTTTGTGCACCACCACAGAGGATTTGAAATGAAGCATTCACAAGACATGATTGAAGTGTACACTGTTAGCTTTAATCCAAGGGCTCTAACAAAAATATTGCATTAACCATTTGAGAATTGCAGCCAGTTATTTACAGAGTCCCTTCATTTTCACAGGCTCAAACATAATTGGACAAGATAATATAGTAATAAATACACTTTGAGTCAATGACAGTCTGGAGACCATGGACATCATCAAAAGCTGAGCTTTCTTCCTTGAGACGCTTTGCCAGGTCTTTAATGAAGCAGCTGTCACTTGCTGCTTGTCTGTGGGACTTTGTACCCTCCGTTTTGTCTTCAGAAAATAAAAACCAGATTAAACTGGCTGACTTGGACATTAAAGAACATTCCATCTTTTTGCTTTAAGAAGGTCCAGGTTTGCTTTTGCTGTATGTTTTAGGTCTTTATCCATCTGTACCGTGAAGCACCGTATTACCAGTGTTTCAAGATACAACTTAATCGGAGAAGAAAGTATACATATATACACTTCAGAATTCATCCTGCTACTTCTGTCAGTAGTCATCATCAACAAACACCAGTGACCCAGTTGTGTTAGGAGCCATACATGCCCATGCCATGACACCGACTGTTTTGTTCTTCCTTTCCTTCTCCATATGCTTCCATCATTCTACTACAAATTTGTCTCTCTTTCTTCTGTCCAAAAAATCACGTTTCAACATTTTCTGCAAATCTAATCTGACCTTTCTGTTTCTCAGTCTTTACAGTGGTTTGTGACTTGAGGTACATTTTCTGTTTTTACATTCATGAAGACATCTTCTTGAGTGTCGACACTGACAATGATAAGTCTACCTCCTCAACAAAGTTTTTGACTTAACTAGATGTTATGAAGGGTTCTTTCTTCACCAAGGAAAGAATTACTTGATCATCCATTTTCATTATCCTTCATGGCCTTGAAGCACCTAGAGGGCATCTGCCACATTAGGACACATCAAATTTGATCAATTCAAATCAATTCAATTACTTAAACTGATCAATTTCTCCATTTTAGTCTTGTTTTTTAAATAATTAGCTTCAGTCTTGTATATCTTTTGCTACCAAGTAAAGCATACTGTAATTATCATAGTGGACTCAGTATCAGCAGTTTCCCAACAATAATGACCTCTGATCAAGATCGAGACCAAAATGATGAAAATAAACCATATACATAAACAGTAGCAGCCGTTTTGTTAAATTAACACTGTGACTAAAGTTGTAAATTGCGAAATGTCTGGGCACCCTGGTAGCTCAACAGGCTGAGCGGGTGACCCATAAACAGTGTCCCAGACACAGCGGTCATGAGAGCAAATCCAGCTTGTGGCCCTATGCTGCAGGTCCTTCCCACTTTCCTGTGTCTCTCTTGCTGCTGTCCTATCAATAAATTGGAAAAAGGTCAAAAAATATCTTCCAAAAAAATTGTATAATCCCACATTCCAGGCGTATTACATGTTTTCCTGTGAAACTAGTGGTCATGTGGGTGAACAACAACAAAGAAAATTACCAATTATAGTAAAAGAGTGAGAGACAAATAGCCAAAAAAGGTTAAAGAAGTGGGATGAAACGCCATCCGCCATGTTAGATAGCAGTGGTGTCTGTGGGTGAGAAACTGTCCGTCAAAATGAAAGCAGCTGTATGAAAGAGTATGGACATGATACAGGAAATGTGTGCTGAAAATCAGTGACAGTAATATAGAGTGGAGGTATACCCGCATACCAGAAAACATAGATTTTTATTTTAAAGAGCTAATGGGAACTGTGATTAAAGACTTGATGACGACTGTTGGATGATGACTGTTATTAGGTTAACATTCTCTGAGGTCAGGAGAATGATTTGCCCAGTGATGTGCGGTCCACTGTTTGACCATTAAAAATCACATATGTTTAGGATCATTGTCCTGCCACCTTAAATCAGTGGACATAAAAAGCTAAAGGCTACAAAAAATGACAAGCCAAAGATTGACCTGGCATGGTGTACGTAAGTACAAGACAGGTAGATCTTTGCTTTCCTATGTTCAGTGACAGTCATCTTCAAAGGAGTCGGTTCTAGTCTTGGAGGACACCTCAGTAAGAGTCATTGTTCGCGAAGATCAGTGTCACATAAGTTTCAGATGGCTAAAGGACATGAAAGACTACTGCACCACATTTTCATTTGACCTACCTAGGATATTGATGTAAAATGAAAAACATTTAAAAGTCTACAATATAGTCTGTTATATAATATTGTAAGATATTGCTACGTATAGTGTCCTCAGATGACTGTTGAATTGGCAGACATATGAATAAAACTGAACAGAATTAAACTGAACCAACAAGATCCACAGCCAGACATTGATCTGTATACAACCCCATTAGGGTAACATGATAAAAAGGTAGTGCTTGGTTCAGTACACTAAGAGATCTAAAATATTGTACATGAGCATCCCCCAGTTTGATGCCTTTATACAACAAGATTCAAAAGTAGACGTATAGTGAGTAACTAAGTGAGTTAATAAGTGTTTGTAGACTACTTTTGGCAGAAGTATGGCAGAATTTCCATAAATTGATGTACTCTCCTCACAAATCTGGGCAATGCATCATTCAGATCAGTACATCTAGAGAGCTAATTTGTAAATTCAGCCTCTGTCAGCACTTGCATTCCAAATGGATATGTAAGCAGTCATAAATGTACTATATATACAGTCATGAACAAAACTTTCCATTCACTTTCAAAGACTATGTATATCATGGCAGCCTTGAGTTTCCACTGACTCCTATAATGGAATCATTTTATAATTGATTAATTAAAACATGCATTTTTGTCATAAAAAACAAATAAAACAAAAAACAATCAAGCATTTTAGTTCGTTCACTGATTTATTATCAGGCTTCTAGAAATACGCCAAATTCTGCTGGGTCAAAAATATACATACAGAAATGCTAATATTTGGTTAAACATCCCTTGGCCATTTTCCCCTCAGCTACGTTCTTTTGTTAGGTGTCCACAAGCTTCTAGTTGTATCTTTGATCGCTCCTCTTGACAAAATTGGTACAGTTAAACTAAATTTGTTGACTTTCTGACACGGACTTGTTTCTTCAGCAAAATTCACAGATTTTTGATGGCATCAGGACCAAAGAAGACAAATCTAAAACCTTCATTCTAGCTTGATGTAGCCATTGCTTTACCATTTCTGATGTGTGTTTAGGGTCATTGTCTTGTTCAAACACCCAACTGCTATCAAAACTCAACCCTCTGGCGAATGATTATTCCATTTACTTTCTGTAAAGTATCAGTTCCACTTGTTCCAAAACAGCCCCAGAGCATAATACTATCACCACCATGCTCGACTGAAGGTTTGGTGTTCTTGGGATGAAAGTCCTCACCTTCTCACCTCCCAGCAAATTTCTGGTTATTGTAGGCCAATAGCTCAAATTTAGTTTTATCGGACCACAGAAATTTCATTTTCTTTGTCCATGTGATCAACTGCAAACTTCAGTCAAGCCTTAAGGTACCACCCAAAAAACACAATATATTTGTCACTTTAGGTCATAATATCACATACAGCACAGCAATAATGCAACTCTAAATAACTCCCATGTTTCTGACAACACTTAAAAGCAGCATGTACTGCTCTTATTCTACCAGTATTATGCGCCTTTCCAAAGAAACCAGTGGATTCCTGGGTCAACAACAGCAACAAAAGGTGACTATTTATAGTCATGAGATGAGATGCTCACACCATCTACAATAGTTTGAGTCATCCTTTGATAACTGGGTTTGTTAGCATAATGTAACATTGCCAACTAAGGAATTGTCCAGAAAATACTGAACAAAGTTTTCCTGTATGACAGTTTCTCAGCCTTCCATCTCATCACCTTGCTTATGCAGTTCATATGACATAATGAGTACAATTTTATCAGTTAAAAATTGATGCACCTTTTCAAACACATTTCATGAGATGCTGAGAAGTGAAATCAACTGTTTCCCCCAAATTCTTCCTGTTTCTATACACTACAGATACTCAATACATGCCTGGGTGCGTAGGACCTTATCCTGGTTCTGAGAAAGCAAAATATGCTGAAACAAGGATATAGTGGCATTCATCCAGGCTTCTATTTGTTTGGTGCATACTGGTGCCTCCTGAACTCAAGTTATTGAGAAATAGTCAGTATAAAAAAATAAGATGAAATACAGTAATGATGCTGAAAGGAAAGTGAAGGTAAGCTGTATTGTTGCTGGGCTCATCTTTAACCACTAATAAAGCTCAGTCAATACAAAAATAATTAGTATGTTGGAATTAGGTACCTCACCTTATTCATGTTTCTCGGAAAGATCAGAAAACTATTTGAAGAATGCCACATGTAAATGCAACTAAGAAGGACATGGGGTAACTTGTAAATGTGATTGTTCAAACTACCTTTAGAGGCGATTTAGGAAGCAGATGTTGGGAACATCAAAAACAGAGGTATTATTCCAAACTACAAAAGGCCTACATTAGATTTACTCCTCCAAAGTGAACTTACGCAAGAAAGATCTTTAAAAACAAACAAAAACAGTTGATAATAGAAGACTTAATGGAGCGCACTACTAATTTTCAATGTAAAGGTCAGTTTACTCATTAAAAGTCCTCCTGCTTGGGATTTCTAGAGCTGTACTCATGCTAGGGATGGAAAGTCAAGACATCTCTGCATTTCTTACTTTGATTTTGTCTGTTTGTCAATCTCAATGCTTTGTGGACGTGCAATTAAAAAAAACTGAAATCTCTGCAAGTGATGTTGAAATGTGCTGCTGTATTTTTCCCTGTCAGACTGTGTGGGTGAAACGACGGTGATCTCATCGCTCAGCTTGTAATCCAACCATGGGATTCATCCATTAATCTGAGACACTTACTAAGTACAGTAAACAGAAGTGAGTGTGTCCCTGTGCAATATCACTTACATGTCAAGAAGATCAGTAATCAACTAAAATTCAGTTGAAACAGTAATCAGGAGTTATGGAAGGAGCCACAGAATAACTAATCTGAGCTACAGTAGTTGTCCTCCTAAAATGACACCATGGCCATTGTGTTACTTGTACAATCTAGGTTTGAAGAACAAATGAGCAGGTTCTTTAAACTTGGCACAGGGGTTATAAAGAGAAGTCAGTGTTTCAAAGACAGCTCAAACAGTGAGGAAGACAGTTCATAATGTCAGTTGTGGCTGATTGATGTATACAGAAGCTCTATTTTTTGACCATGTTATACAGCTATTAGTTAGTAAAGAGCAGAGTGATGTCAGATATTAAGGAGAGCGAGCTGGTGACTCAAGCAGAGACACTGGAGTTCACAAATGTTGATTTAAGCCTCACTTAGAATTATACAGGGAGTGTAAATGACTACTAACTACTCTATGTTTCAGTGTCCCACATAATATTATAATAATAGTAATCTTTATTTTTAGAGCATTTTTTCAGAATCCAAGATATAAAGTCCTGCAAGGCAGCAAAATCAGCACAATTTAAAAGATACATGTAAACACAACATAGTGCATAAAAAAACACAGGGTTAGAGGAGGTAAAAAACTGAAAGTAAATCAGGAAAGTCTCTCTAAGAAGATATGTTCTCAGAAGAGACTTAAAACAGATCACTGACTCAGCCAACCTGATTTCAGATTGTTCCAGATCCTCAGGGTCCTGACTGCAAAACATTATGTCCCCTGTAGCTTTCAGCCAGGCTCCTGGAACAGAGAGAAGAGCTTTGCCCGAGGATCTTAAAGTGTAAACTGGTGCACATGCAAGCTACTAAAAGGTCAGAAATATAAGTAGGAGAGAAGTCATGAAAGGCCTTAAAAGTAACCAGTCTAATCATAAGATCCTTCCGAAACATTCTGGGAGCTGGTACAAAGAGGCTACATGCTACTTGTCTTTGTTCTAGTTAAAAGCCTGCATCTGAGCAGCAAATATGATTAAAACCAGTACACTAGTTTGGATGCAAACTTTCTCAATGATAAAAAAAAAAAAAAAATTCTACTTATTTTTACGTGATAAAGTTTCCACTCTGTATGTGGCATTGTTTATAGTGCTGGAGGCATTCAGCTACGACAGTGAAGCAGCAGCAGGAAGGAAGCTGCTATCAGATCAGTATATACAGCCCAGTGTGGTGGCAGGCTGTGTGCTTTGCATACTTAGCAGTTGTTGGATATGAGAGCAGGCAGCAACGGGTGTTAGGACATTCACTACTCTCGTCTGGGTAATTATTGCACAGGAAATTGGATGTAAAATGTTTGAATAATCACATATCTGAAGTGAATTATGGATGGAGCCTACAGTAGTGAAGTAAATTAAAACAAGTGAATCCAATTACTGTTTATGGAAAGCAGCTGCCTGAGCGGCATATGTTGGTGAGTGAAACTACGAGACTAATGCTGAGGTCTAGAACTCTTTTTGTCTGTATAACACATAGCTATTTGAGTCTTTCGTTTCTGCATGATTTTACAAGCCAAAAGATGTATGAAAAATCTCATGCCATGTGTTGTGTTTGGAAATAACAATTTTTTTCAGTTCACATCTGAAAAAGTGCAGTCAATTGTCTGCCTTTTCACTCTCCATGAGTGTATTCTGATGTCATAACACCACGATAACTCGCCTCTATGGATTTACAGAAAAACAAGGTTAGTGTTTGCTTTCAGTCGCCTACAAACCCTCTTATCCGCATGTTTATTTACCTACACTGAATCAATTCATCTGTGATACAGCCAACAGTCATGTACTGGATAAGCTTTCGTTTCAAAACATTTGGATTTAATTATCATGGGGATATGATATCCAAACAATCTGGTTTCTTCCATTAATAACATGATTGCGGCATGGCAGTGTGAGCTGAGGCCGCAGAGTTTTCATATATTTTCATGGACTGGACCTTGTTTACTTACTATTATGGGCATGGGGCAAAACCCAATTTAGAGTAATGACACAGTTTACGTTGTGGAGTTTTAAAAGATCTCTATGAGGAAGTGTCCTGCTTCCACAGGCTGAAGTTTCCCGACTGACAAACAAACATTATCCGTGTGACTTTTCCAGAATAAAAGAATTCTCACTTGCTTTGGCCTTTTGCAGGTTGGCGCAGTTGGCATGGGGAAAAGGAAGCTTTTGTTTGACAGATAACTAAAGTATTGGACATTTAGGAAACAAGACCACAGGAGTGTTACTTTACAGATAAAGTGCTAGTGATATGCTATTTATAGCTATTATTCATGCTGCAAAGTTTAGGTACAGTACATGCTGTTGAGGAGCATGTTTGTCTTCTTCCAGCTGACATTTTAGAAGTTGTGTTCATTTTGGCACTGGATTGCATTTAATTTTAGTGTTTGGTGAAAATGTACTTTGGTTTTGGTTACATTTTAACACTCTGATTGTTGTGTCATTCAACAAAGGCTAAAGAGATTTTGGCAATGTTTCTGTCATTGGCATTTTAATCTCAGTTTTATCATATATTTTCAGTTTTGTTATTCTAAGATTTGCTTTTACACCAGACCTTCATGCATAATTGTGTAGGGTCAAAATTTTAGCTTAGGTTAATCTCCATAACTACTAATGCTATACAGTAATATTCTTAATATTTGTATTTATTAGGTGATGTTCTGTAATTTTTAACACCACTGGATCTTAGCTACAATATTAGATTAGTTATATTATTGTCTATAATTAACAATGTAATGTATTAATCCCAAATATGTAAATTACTCAGGAAAAATCACATCATTAATAACATAATAGGGTCTTGACCCCAATATCTAAATATGTTAGATTAATTCATAACTAACGTAAATAACTCCAACCACAGTCTCTATTTACTGAAAAGTGATGCAATTTTTGTTTTAAATGTGCTATATAAAAAATAGTAACTTGACTTAATGCCTTTATACATATGTGTGTGTGTGTGTGTGCGTGCGTGCGTGCGTGCGTGCGTGCGTGCGTGTGTGTATATATATATATATATGTGTGTGTATATCACAGGCTGTTTCCATAGAGATGTTTACTCTGTCATTCTTGCTGAATTGGCGTTATTACAGTTAGTTCTCTGCACTGAAAAATTAAAGTCTCTAAAATTGCAATATATTGCTTCACCTTTGACAGTCTCATGTATGCAATGCTTAACATTGCCACTGCAAGAAGTGAGATGTGAAGTAAAGCAAATTAACTTAAATATAACACAATGCAACAGTATTTTGCTGCTTGATACAAAAAACTGAATGGAGACTTGAAGCCTCTCCGTGCACAACCACCCAGGTAACTTCTACCGTAGCCCACATGGGAGGTGTTTAGGGAGCATTGGTAAATTACATGTATGCATCAATCAACTGATATTCAGCAAATGAGGTGTTTTCAGCAGAATTTTATTTATATTTTGCCTCTAGGAGATGCTGTAAACTCAGGTGAAGAAGAATCTTATTTTCAGTCTTATTCTGATGGAAAGAACAGAACATGAAAGTGAAAGTAGTTTATTTCAAATGAGAGGAAATTGCCATGAAGAAATAATCTGTTGCTAAAAATTAATAAATAATTGTGATAAATAGGCTAATAGGGATCTCAGTATTGATCAAAATAATCGTTATCATTTTGGCTGTCATCATACAGCCCTGTATGGAAATATATGGGCCATGGAAAGGAAGACGCTGACCAAAAACAGATTCTCTGTCAGGAGTGGCACGAGGTCACACAGCTAACTACTTTGACCATTTAAATCAACATCACAAAGCTCTGTATGATAAACGGAAAGCCAAATCTGAATGTCATCCAAAGGAATAGTAGTAAACAATTCAAACTTGAAAAATGTCTTCACAGTCAAAATTTGTTTTTCTATGCAATCCAATCATTGTAGAATGATAAGTTCTTTCCAAATAGTTATTCAAGTCATCTGGTAGAAATTGCTATATTTTTCATATGACAGTACATATCGCAGAAAAACAGAATATAAGCTATGGCTGCAATTTTTGTAGCCCTAACTAAAATATTGTTCACTATCTGGGTTGAGCTTCAGACAAAAGCACTGGATAATATTAAAGGAAATGTGGACTTCAAGTGACAGCTTGTCTGGATAAATGGTTACAAGCTGTCTGATGGTTTACCTTCCTTTAGAGATGCTGCTAAATTACTTTGACAAGCATAATGTTGAACTTCTACAAAAATATTACTTTTTTCTATTCTGAGACACCTCTCTACAGTTTACATGAGGTTCGAATGTGAAAGAAACTACCTGAACTCCCTCTCACTCACTACACGTGGCCAACAAAAGGCTCCTGATCCAACCACCACAACAGGGCCGGTCCATAGCTAGACTCTTCTCCTCTGTGGTTCCCCGGTGGTGGAACGAGTTACCAAACTCTGTTCAATCTGCAAAGTCTCTCTCAGTTTTTAAGAAAACACTAAAAACTCAGCTCTTCACTGAACACTTTTGCACTTGACAGACTGCAAAAAATAAAATTCTATTACATCTGCGCTGTCTGTAGACACCGAGGTCCTATTATCACACTTGAGCTTGTAATATGGCACTTATCCAGGTTGTTTTCTCCTGACTAGATCCTTGTTTGTGTTGTATCTACTGTCAGATGTACGTTGCTTTGGATAAAAGCATCGCCTAAATGAGATTGTAGAATTGTAGAAACTATTCTTTTCAGTGTCAGTAAACACATCAACAGTCCATTCATCCATACAGCCATCCATTATCTATACACCCCTTAATACTTATTAGGAGGACACCCTGGACTGGTCACCAGTCTATCGCAGGGCAACATATAGAGACAAACAATCACATTCACACCTATGAACAATTTAGAGTTACCAATTAACCTCAGCATGTTTCTGGACTGGAGGATGAAGCCGGAGTACAAGGGATCTTCTAGCTGCAAGGTTAAAGTACTAACCCCAAGCCACTGCGAGCCCACATCAACAGTCCAGTTTCTAAAGACTAAGCATCATTGTTGTTATGGTGATTCAAGAGACCTGTAAGCATCAAAGTTTGGCTGTGTCTCCTTCTGCTCTCAATTACTGACTCCTAAAAGGGCTTTGTGTTTTTGATTTAGTGCCTCAGTTAAAGTGACAGTATTGTTGTGCTCAGTGTTTCTCTTCTCATATCCAGAGGAGACCTCGGAGACACTGACTTTATGCTGAACACCATCATTAGCAGTTCCTATAGTGAAGATATATTTGTGAAAAGACCACTAGCTGTGTTAGTTTATTCTTTCCACTCCATTCTGAAAACTGTAGATAAAAGCATGCAGCAGGCACAGTGTTGAGTTTCAAAAGGAGGCAGATCATTCAAGAGGCAGGACACAAATCATTTAAATAGCCCTGGTGATACTGTCAGTTGTTGGGGCTTAGGCTGAGTGCTGTGCTCATATTTCAAAGAGATGTTATAATCAGTATCTATGTGGCCTGTTGGTAACCATAACTGGCTAGCTAACCAATCTGCATCTTGTTTATTTCCCTGCTGATTTTTTAACTATTTGTTTATATTAAGAGCATTACTTACATGCAGTGTGGTTTTTTGACCCACTGGTGTAATGTCTCAGACCCCCTGTGCCAGAAAGCCCGACAGTGTGTCCTCTTATCTCTCTCTGATAACACTCTCTTTGGTTTCCTTCAAACCACACTCATTCTCACTTAGTACTAAATTGTGTTGATGCTTCCTCTCTTTTTCTTCCAAAGCCAATGCATTTGGCTGGTAGTTGGCTGTACATTACACTGAAGTACAGATAAGCATGCAAACAACATGGTCATGATAAATGAGTAATGGCTAGAGTTAGTCAAACTGCAGTCAATATTCTGATGTCTAGGCTGTAACAGTGAAACATATAAATACACAGACTACAACTAGAGAAGATCATTACATAACTTCAGAAATGTGAAACTATGAAAGACATTATAGTACATGTGTTACAGCCTGAAGAAGTATATGAGAATGAGCACGCTCACAACACGCAATGGGCGATTCCAGTCCGAATGTATTTACACATAATAAACATACATACAAACAACATACATGCAAACAACAACTTTCAGGACATGAGTGTTCAATTAACAAATACATAAACAATACATAAATTCCCAAAACACATAAAAACACAATCTCAAACTGATCACAATTGTCTTATTTATCCACAATGGCAACATACCGCTGCTGTCCACACGATGCGCACATGCTGGTTGTGACTGTGAAGCACTTGTAGCTAACTGGTTAACAGACAGCCCATTCAAACATTTTTTTAAAAAATATGTTTTATTTATAGTTTCAGTTTCCAGTTAATTACAAAGAAGATAACACAAGCACAGAACATCCAACAGCTGCCAGTTCAAGAGAAAAACAAGAAAAAATTTAATTGAAATTAAAAAAAATAATAATCTTCATATCTAAATATGTAAATGTATATAAACACACAAATAAAAATGTAAAAAGAAATACAAAGTTAATCAGTCAAGGCCATACTCAGGGAATGCAGGGATCAGCCACGAGGCCGGGAGACCAGCGTGACTGTAGGAACAGGAGAGGTGAAGGAGAGTAAAGTCCACATAAACCAGAGCAGGATAATCACACATAAGGCACAATGTTTGCAACAAATGAATCAGGTCTGAGGCAAAGGTTTGTCTTTTCTGATATGTTTGATGAAAGGTCCCCAGATCTTAAAAAACACAAACTGGGCACCTGCCAGAGCATGACGAACTTCTTCAAGGTAGAGGGGGGCTCCTTCTTTCATAAAGAAAGGAGCATTAACTCTGTCACCTACATCGCCAAAAATGTAGCCACCATCTTGGCCCCGTTGGTGGGGAAGAATCCCAACCATGTACAGAACTCCATGGACTTTGTGGAAAAGGTGAGAGGACTGAGATTGGATACAGATGAGACCATGGTATCCTACGATGTCACCTCCCTATTCACGTGTTCCCACAATGGAGGCGGTGAAAACAGACAACGGCTTTTACGAGACAACACCCTCAGCGACAGAACAAACCTCAACCCAGACCAGATTTGCCAACTTTTGGACCTCTGCCTGAACACCACCTATTTCCAGTACAGAGGGAGCTTCTATAGGCAGAAACATGGATGTGCCATGGGCTCGCCAGTGTCTCCTATTGTGGCCAATCTGTACATGGAAGAAGTGGAACACAGGGCCCTGACCTCGTTCAATGGAGCAACTCCGAGCCACTGGTTCCGATACATGGACGACACATCGGTCGAGATCAGAATCCATGAGGTGCAAACTTTCACCGAACACATCAACTCTGTGAACAGCAATATCAAGTTCACCAGAGAGGATGTAAAGGACAACAGTTTGCCCTTTTTGGATTGCGAGGTCCACATAGAAGAGGACAGAAGTCTGAGTGTTGGGGTATACAGGAAACCAACACACACGGACCAGTACCTGCTTTTTGACTCTCACCACCCACTGGAGCACAAGCTAGGCGTCATCAGGACCCTGCAACACAGGGCCGACAAGTTACCCACCAGTACCCAAGGCCAGGAAAAAGAACACAAACACCTGAAAGGGGCACTGAAAACTCGTGGATATCCTGACTGGACCTTTGTGAAGGCTCACACAAGATCCAAAAACGAGAACAACCCAGTGAGGACTGAAGAGAAGGAGAACAGGCAAAACAACATAGTGATCCCGTATGTTTCTGGAGTGTCTGAAAAACTGAGGAGGATCTTCAACAAACACCAGATCCCTGTCTTTTTTAAGCCAAATAACACCCTCAGACAAAGACTGGTCCACCCAAGAGACCCCACACCACACAGTCAGAAGAGCAACCTGGTGTATGCAGTTAAATGCAGTGAGGAATGCTCAGATCTCTACATAGGGGAAACCAAACAGCCACTTAACAAGTGCATGGCTCAACACAGAAGAGCCAATTCCTCAGGACAGGATTCGGCAGTCTTCCTTCACCTCAAGGAAGAGGGACACTCATTTCAAGACACCAATGTTCAGATTTTGGACAGGGAGGACAGATGGTTTGAGAGAGGAGTGAAAGAAGCCATCCATGTCAAAGTAGAGAAGCCATCTCTGAACGGGGGGGTGGTCTGCGACATCATCTTTCGCCGATTTACAATCAGGTCCTTTCAAAACTCCCCAAAAGAACTACTTAGCAGAATGACTCATGTGAAGTGGCTCATGCTAATGACCACCTTAGCATATGAGGGCTCAGTGAAACTCGCATTTCAATTACCCCCATTGTCACTGCCTGGCTCCCAACGACCATCGCTGAGGAGCCGGACGGGCCTTGGCAATGGTCGTCGGAATATGAATAGCACTGACCACACCTCACAGAGGTTATAAGCTGAGGCAACATCAACCACCACCAGAACTGAAGAAGCCTCTTGGATGAGAGGTGAAACATCTTCAAGGAACTTTCTTAAAGTCCAGTTGGATTGATTTAAACAACTTTGGATTCTTCAAGGTAGATATATGAAACCATGTCATTTAACCACATTTTAAAACAAGGGGGTGAGGCTGACTTCCACTCCCGCAAGATGACATGTTTTGCCACAACCAGACCAAACGCAAAGGCTTTTTGAAATGCTTTGGGAAGGGTCAGAGTATGTTCAGAACAGCTAAGTATCACAGCTAGACCGTCAGGGAGCAGTTGCCTGTTATATATGTCACTATAAAAATGAAAAAATTATTACAAAAAATCCTGAGCTTAGGGCAGGCTCAAAAGAGGTGGCGAAGCGTCCCATTGGCAGATTTACATCTATCACAGGTGGGAGATATAGAGGGAAATATGCTATTCAGTTTGGTCTTAGAAAAGCGAAGGCGATGAATGACTTTAAACTGGATGAGTTGAAGTCTGGCATTGATAGAGCAATTCTTCACCCCTGCCCAAAGCAACTAACCACAGTTCATCTGAAATGTCCTCACCAATGTCATTAATCCAAGCTTCTTTAATATGAGAGGAGGGGACTTCAGGATGAAAAAGATCAACAAAATGGGAAATCAAATGTTTTGAAGTAGGGGACCTAGTCAGAAGTACATTAAAGTTGTGTTGATTGGGCATAGATTCAAATTGATGAAATGACTGTCTGACAAAGTCTCTAATTTGGAAGTATCGAAATAAATGGCTAGAGGGGCGATCAAATCTGGCTTGTAATTGTGTAAATGATGCAAAGTGATTATTGACATAAAGATCTGCAATAGTGGACAAGCCCCTGTTCGCCCAGCATCTAAACACGCTGTCCAGCAAGCCAGGTTTGAAACCTAGATTCTGACATATTGGAGCATAGATGGAAGGATCCTTGAGACCCAGCACACCCCTAATTTGTTTAAGAATCCTGTATGAATTGCATAAAACAAAATTATCTATAAACAGTCTGATAGACAAATTTAAATTGGAAAATAAAATGGCTGTCAGGAAGGCTCCAGTAAGAGACAGAGCAGAGCGGGATTCAATTTCAGGCCAGCAGGGGTAAAGGGAGCCCTCCTGCCTGGAGAAGTATAGTTCCGGAAGACCCAGGCTCTAGCATTACTGGCCCAGTAGTAATGTCGGGAGACCGGTAGGCCGAGGCCACCGTCGGACGTGGGTTACTGCAAATGCAATTTGGAAATGCAAAGGAGGCTTGTCGGCCCAGATAAAGAGAAAGATGATGGAATCCATCTGCTTTAAAAAAAAAAAAAAAAAAAAAAAACAGCTGTGAGAAATATAGGAAGATTTTGGAATATATGGAGACATTTGGGGAGTACTACCATCTTAATAACATTAACACGGCCGATTAGAGAAATGGGGAGGAGTTTCCATTTGTCTATTATTATCTTAAGCTTGTCAATCATAATGGAATAATTTAATTTCAACAGGAGTTTAGGATTCTTGGAAATGTTAATCCCTAAATATCTGAAGTGATCAGTGGTGGTTTTAAAAGGTAGATGGTCAAGAAAACCAGAATCAAGGCCATCAAGTCAGGCGCATAAATATGCCTTTGTCCCAGTTAATTGTGAATCCAGAAAGCTGGCCAAAGTTTTCAATGAGGTCCAGAAGAGGGGGCAGAAATATCCTTATTTAGTGCATTCGGTTGCGCCACATCTGATTCTAGTAATTAAGGGACTGGCTCTGATGGAAATAGCCAGGGGCTCAAGGGCCGGGGCGAAGAACATAGGGGAAAGGCAGCATCCTAGTCTAGTGCCGCGATGCACCAGAAAGGGGACAGAGTCAATGCTGAGGATGTAGGGAAAGCATAGAGCATTTTTAAGAGTGCCATAAATTTAGGACCAAAACCAAATTTAACAAGAGTAGCAAACATGTATCTCCACTCAATCTGATCGAACACCTGCTGTGCATCCAAAGAGATGACAGCAGAGTTAGGTGGTTTGGTCGAGTACATAATGTTTAGCAAATGCTGGGTGTTGGAGAAGGAGAATCTATCTGAGATAAAACTCGTTTGATCGGGATGGATCAATGAGCCATTCTTTAAACAGCAGAACAATGTTCCAAAAACACACTAAATTCACTTATCATATTAACACAATTTATATAAACATCTTAAAAACTATATTTCATAGAAATTATACTTGAAGAAGTGGATAAGAAAGCGCACGCTCACAACAGCAATGCTTTCTTGGGCAACTCCAGTCTGAATGGAGCATCGCGGTGGAGAGCTCCCCCTTCCGGCATGAGCAATCAATCATGATGAGGTTGCTGGGAGTGTCATTAGGTTTTCAGGCATTTTATGAACTTCAGACTCAGACGAACAGACCAGCTAGACAGACACTGTCATCCCTTGAGTCTGCATACTAATACGGCTAAAAATTCAATTGCCACAATTCATCTTTTCAAAATTAGTGGTCCCAGCAGACTGTGAAAGACAGCAATAAGTATTTAGAGGGACAGCTTCTTCTGCACAAATGAAATGAGAACTGGTCACAGTCAAGTCTATTAGTCTATTATCCAGAGTAATGGGAAAATTGTTTCTGGAAAACACACTGCTGCTTAAGTTTTTAAATGTTAGTTTAAGTGCTTTAAGCACCACAAACACAATTTCAGGCACCTCCATTATATTCATGTGGTGGTAACAAAGACAACACAGCTTTAAAGATTCATTTGGAGTAAACCACATTTAGTCAAACCGTAGTGAAGCTGGGATTTGCTGAATTTCACGCCCTCTCTTTCACCTCTCATTGACAGTTTGTGCAGCTGAATGCCACACATACTGGCTGCATGTTACTAGTTTGCTCTTGAATTAGCACTTGGACACATATCACCACATGTCCAATTAGACTTCCAGTAAACTGAGCTGGCACACGCATTCTACATAATTTGGGCTGCTGAAATGCAGTCTATGGATTTCCTATGATGTCTAATTACATTGTAAGACACGAGTAATTGCAATAATAAGTAATGTGTTTAGATTATGCAGAAGTCAGTCCAGATGTAAAACATCTGTTTTGATCCTGCAGTTGTGCCTTTGTTACTTTACATGGTGTTGTGAGAGCTGCTGTCAAGTTTATACATATCTCTTATGTAAATTTCAGCCTCAGAGTATATACATGTGCTAGCAACTGCATCTTTCCTCTACCATACATACATACATATTGTAAATTCAAAGTGAAATGAATTACATTGTCCCATGTAAAGCAAGGAGTGCTTCTGACAAGTTGGAGTCACACAGTAGCAACACTGTACTGTATATAAGTTATGCGGTTGTTAAGAGAGATGAAGCTCTCTTCTTGAGTCAGCATCAGGAAGTTTTTTGCTTTACACGTCCGACACATGGAGCATATCTGCGAGAGGATGCCACCTGCCCAGTCAAGTAAAAACATAAAGGGGGAAAAGGAATGATTCTCATGATCAACAGCAGGAAGACTAAAGCAAGACAACAAGAGGGCTGCAGTCTAGACAGACTTTTAGGGATTCGGCAGAAGGAAAGTGAAGGAAAGCAATGACATCAAACTAGAGATAATCTGCACATACCAGTGTCTGACCTGAGCCCAGCCGCTGAAACCAAACAGGTACGACTTCACTAATGTAGAAAATGTTTTTCAGCTAATTAACCTGTTGTTTCAAATCATTCCTGTGTCAGAGCATGTAATTAAAGCTTTATCTGTCAAAATTAGAGAGAATGAGCTTTAGCGTACTGGTGCCTACTATGGGCACTGACCTTTAAAAGCAGAGGTCAGATTTTGATGTACCAAATAGAAAAAAATTGGAATGAAGCATCCAAAAGCCCCGTAGATAAGGTTAGAGACAAATCTGGCAGGTTAAGCAACACCTTTGCAAACTTTAATGAGTTTATTCTGCTGCTGTGCACATAACGGTTTTAAGATGTCATTATGAATTCTTGAAGCAGAATCTGTCTAATACTTTCGTGGGTTTGTGACATGGCTTAAAGGGATTGAATTCATGAGATGTAATCCATGTTCAGACTGAGATTCATTGAGCGCTCCATGTTCCCTTCATATTCATACCTGTGCTAAGTATCCCTTCCTTCTTTCGCTTTGACTTCAAAGGGTCAGAATAAGTGGAATCATGCTCCTTTAAATATGTGCAGTAGATGAAGGGACCCTGTTTACTTTAGGAAACAGATTGGGTGAGCCTGCAGAGTTTATATGAAAAGATCAATACAGTCAGCTCCATTTACTCTCTAATCAATCAGATTAACAAAGAACAGATGCTATTTGTCTAAAGAGTTCTTATGTTTGTAAATAAATGCATCTGTATTTTTGTTATCAAGACCCAGCCACTGATCATCACAAGCTACAACATATGAACTGACACTCTGAAGTCCAGCCCAATGCAGCTGGCAAGCTGGGCTGGGAAAATGGTTTTTGATGATGGATCAGTCAGCACTTCATATCAATTGTATTTTTTTGAAAATTCTTCCAGCTATTTGGAACATTTCAATAACAACTACAAAATGAAATGTTGTTAGATGGATAGATAGATTCATGTCATCTCTGCTCTTGATACTATTTATGTCTTCTGTAATTGCTTCTCCACATATTAGCTTTTGTTTCTACTGGTGATGTTTGATTTGCATACATGCATTCAATCCACTATTGGTGCATGTAAATCTATCTCACTGATATGAACTTGCAATGACACAGTGGTTACATGTAGCACTGTCACCTTCTGGATTCAACCCTGTTGGTCCTTCTGTGTGGAATCTGCATATTGTCCTTGTGCCTGTGAGGCCTCCTCCACAATGCAAAGGTGCATGAAGGGGTAATGAGAATAGAATAGAATAGAATGTATTGCCATTTGCACAGGTATATCACAGTACAGGTACATTGGAATTCTTGTATGTTACTCTGAGTCAAAATAAAAATAATTTAGCAAAAATTAAAAAGAAACAAGAACCTGAAATAAATCACACTAAAGTTTAGATAAATTAAAATCAAATACAGATATTAGTGGAAATAAAACACACAATTTGATACATGCATGATAAAACAGATGATACATGCAAAGTACAACTGACATGGAAACTGATTATAGTTTACTGCTATGGTGTACAGCTCTGGCATTAAATATACTTCATATATAGCTGGTGGTAAAATTCAAAAATATGTAGATGAGCATATCAAGTATAGTAAGGGCAATGCAGAGTAGATTGGTGGAAATGGGCAGCTGGAAGCAGTGGGCTGGAGGAAGGTCAGCAGCAGCATCCCACAGTGGACATGATGGAGACTAGGCCAGTTGGTGGGAGAACAACCACAGATCAGAAGCATCCAGCTCTGGCACCAGGGACACTCGGAGAGAGGACACGGGGAGAAACAGAGTGAGTGTAATGCAATGTCGGTATATATATTAAATATAAAAGTAGATAGAGAAGGGCTCAGTGCATCCAGAGAGGTCCCCCAGCAGCCTAAGCCTATAGCAGCATAACTAGGGGCAGAACTAAGGGACAAAGGGGAAGCCAGTTGTGCAAATTAAGACTCCAGCTGACCCCCTCAGGGTCACCCAGTCAGCCCTAACTGTAAGCTTTGTCAAAAAGGAAGGTTTTGAGCCTGGTCTTAAAAATAGAGAGGGTGTCCGCCTCCCAAACCCAAACTGGGAGCTGGTTCCACAGGAGAGGCGCCTGATAACTGAAGGCTCTGCCTCCCATTCTACTTTTAGAGATTCTAGGAACAACAAGTAAGCCTGCAGTCTGAGAGCGAAGAGTTCTGCTAGGATAATATGGTACTATCAGGTCTTTAAGATATGATGGAGATTGGTTGTTGATTGTGGTGTTGTTTTGGATCAACTGTAGATGTTTCAGAGAGCTATTGGGACAACCTGATAATAAGGAATTGCAATAGTCAAGCCTAGAATTAACAAATGCATGGACTAGTTTTTCTGCATCACTCCGAGACAGGATATTCCTGATTTTTACAATATTTGTCAGGTGGAAAAAAGAAGTCGTACAGATTTGTTTGATGTGTGAGTTAAAGGACATGTCCTGGTCAAAGATAACACTGAGGTTCCTCATAGTAGTACTGGAGGCTAATTTAATGCCATCCAGAGTAACTATATGCTTTGAAAGCGAGTTTCTAAGATGTTTGGGGCCAAATACAATGACTTCAGTCTTGTCTGAATTTAGTATTAAGAAATTATAGGTCATCCAGGTCTTTATGTCCTTAAGACAATCTTGCAGTCTAGCTAGCTGATTAGTTTCATCTGGCTTCATAGATAAATACAATTGAGTGTCGTCAGCATAACAATGGAAATTAATACAGTGCTTACTAATAATATTGCCCAACGGAAGCATGTATAATGTGAACAGTATTAGTCCTAAGACAGAACCCTGAGGAACTCCATGATTAACCCTAGTATGCTCAGAAGAGTCATTGTTGACATGCACAAACTGGAACCTGTCTGATAAGTAGGATTTAAACCAGTCCAGTGCTGTCCCTTTAATGCCAATAGAATGTTCTAGTCGCTGTAATAAAAGTTTGTGGTCGATTGTATCGAATGCTGCACTAAGGTCCAATAAAATAAGTATAGAGACCAGTCCATTATCTGACGCTATGAGAAGGTCATTAGTAACTTCCACCAGAGCTGTTTCTGTGCTTTGATGCACTCTGAAGCCTGACTGAAACTCTTCAAACAAGCTATTCCTTTGTAAATGTTCACATAATTGATTTGCAACTGTTCTTTCCAGAATTTTGGAGAGAAATGGGAGATTGGAAATTGGTCTATAGTTGGCTAAAACATCTGAATCTGAGAGAGTGAGCTTTTTAAGTAAAGGTTTGATTACAGCAACCTTAAAAGCCTGTGGTACATAACCTGTTACTAGAGAGAGATTAATCAGATCTAACATTGAGGAATTAATTAAAGGTAAAGCCTCCTTGAACAGTCTAGCTGGGATAGGATCTAAAAGACATGTTGATGGGTTGGATGTGGAAACTGTTGAAATTAGTTCAGAGAGATGTATATGAGTGAAAAATTCTAAATATCCATCTGGTCTTACAGCCAATTCTAAAGCATCTGTACTCAATGATACATCTGTGACATTTGTAGGAAGGGCCAGATAAATTTTTTCTCTAATCATAACAATTTTATCTGTAAAGAAGCTCATGAAGTTGTTACTGCTTAGAGCTAAAGGAATACAAGGTTCAACAGAGCTCTGACTCTTTGTCAGCCTGGCTACAGTGCTGAAGAGAAACCTGGGGTTGTTCTTGTTTTCCTCTATTAAAGATGAATAATATGTTGTCCTGGCATTACGAACAGCTTTTTTATAAATTACTAGACTATTTTTCCAAGCTACATAAACTTCCTCTAAATTAGTGGAGTACCACTTCCTTTCCAGCTTTCGGGACGCCTGCTTTAAAGTCCGCAGCTGGGAATTATACCAAGGAGCAGGTCCTCTCTGAGATAGAACTTTCTTTTTTACAGGTGCAACACTATCAAGTGTTGTACGCAGTGAGGCTGCAGCATTATTAACAATATAATCCACTTCTGTGGGAGTAAAATTATAATATTTCCCTTCCATTTTATCAGTAAGTGGTGCTGCATTAAATAGAGAGGGTATTACTTCCTTAAATTTAGTCACTGAATTGTCAGACAGACATCTACTGTAATAATATTTATTCTTAAATCCTATACAATCCATTGTAGTAAATTTAAATGTTATTATAAAATGGTCAGAAAGAAGAGGGTTCCGGGGAAATACTGTTAACTGTCCGATTTCTATGCCATACGTCAGAACAAGGTCTAGGGTGTGATTATAACTGTGAGTTGGTTTATTTACATGTTGAGAAAACCCAATTGAGTCTAATATTGAATTAAAAGCTGTCGTAAGGCTGTCACTGTCCATGTCAACATGAATGTTAAAGTCACCCACAATAATCACTTTATCTGAGCTGAGCACTAAATCAGATAAAAAGTCTGACAATTGAGATAAAAACTCAGAGTAAGGAGCAGGAGGACGATATACAACAACAAATAATACTGATTTCTGAGCTTTCAAATCTGGATGAGAGAGACTGAGAGTGAGATTTTCAAATGAACTGTAACTAGGTTTAGGTCTCTGGTTAATTCTTAAGCTCGAGTGGTAAATGGATGGAAGGATGATTGATATCAGCCTTTTGGTTCATTAATTGCTCTTCTACATCAAAGCTGTGCTTGTTGTTGCTCATACTAATTGAACACTTCTTCATCCAGCTGCTTCATATGGAGTCAAATTAAAATTTACTCTCTCGTTTGCTACAAAATTCTGTTTTTGTGAGGATGTTGCCAAAACTCTGATTCCCAGACAGAAGAAATGTAAGTTTTCTATAAATATCTTAAATCTGTTTCTCAGATGTAATCCGACTGTGACGAGTCAGAATCTTTATTCAAGGTATCTCAAATGTCATTATGACGAGTCCAAATTGTTCATGACGCTGCTTTTGCAGAGCTTCCCAGCAGATATTAGTCTGTCTTTTGAATAGATAAGCAGAAGTAATATTAATTGCTGTGGGGGATAAGATTGTTATAAAATGCCATGAAATATAAAAATCTCATCAGCAAAGAGTTTGTAGAGAGTAAGAATTTATTTATTAGTAATTTCTGGTTGAATTTTACTAGAGTTTGAGCTAGACACTTGTCATTCACTACCGTTCAAAAGTTTGGGGTCACTTAGAAATGTCCTTATTTTTGAAAGAAAACCAGTTTTTAAAAAATAAAGATAACAATAAATGAATCAGAAATCCAGTCTAGACATTGTTAATGTGGTACATGATGATTCTAGCTGGAAATGGCTGATATTTAATGGAATATCTACACAGGGGTACAGAGGCCCATGTCTAGCAACCATCACTCCTGTGTTCTAATGGTACATTGTGTTAGCTAATGGTGTTAAAAGGTTAAGTGATGATTAGAAAACCCTTGTGCAGTTATGGTACCACATGAATAAAAGTGTGAGTTTTCATGGAAAACATGAAATTGCCTGGGTGACCCCAAACTTTTGAACGGTAGTGTATGTAAATGCAATATGTTGCCTTCCAACTTACCATAGCTTCTGTTGTAAGTACAGATATCTGCTACATTTGTTCGCTTGGTCAAAACTCTAATTCAAGAGGTGTGTAATTGCATTCTGACTAGGCAGAATAATAGTTTGGCCTATCAATGACATCTCTCTGACTAGTTCAAACAAAATTTAAGATATCTAAAACAGACATTGTAGATATCTTTAATTGAGAGGAGGTAAAGATATGTTGAACTATAATTATGACAAATCAGAATGATACTACAACTTTTATCAAGGCTCTCAACTGCATGTCAGGCTCACATGTCTTCTACTGAATTGCTGTGGAAGTCTTTCTTGTTGCCCGCAGTGGTCTATACATGTTCTTTTTACCAGAATGCTTGGATCTTTATCATTACCACAGGTGTTACCAAAACAGCACTGAAACACAAAGGACCTCACTTAATTTCTGGAAAAAAGAACAGATGCATGCACCAAGATGCTATTAAGCTGTGAAATGTTTAAACTGCCTTAAACCTCTCAAAATGGATTTATCCTTTTCATCGAACAATATTTCCCCTCTTTAAAATGTGTCTGTTATCCCTAACAGCGAATTTGATTTAAACAGACAGTGAGCCTGTACAACAGTGACTAAAAGCATATTTGGCATAATGATTAAATGTCCACAACTTCACTTTTTTCTTAGAACCAAAGTAGATCAATGTGATGATATTGACTTTCCACTCTAATGCACTTGTACTTGTAATTTTCAGTGTTTAAATTTTGCTGTCATGCGTGTGCTTCAACGCTCACGTTGGCAATGACAGTGAGACCTGGAGAGGCGTGATTGGGAGGAACGGCCCCCCCGATCTGAACCCGAGCGGTGTTCTGTTATTGGACTTCTGTGCTCGTCACAGATTGTCCATAACGAACACCATGTTCAGGCATAAGGGTGTCCATATGTGCACTTGGCACCAGGACACCCTAGGCCGCAGTTCGATGATCGACTTTGTTGTCGTATCGTCGGACTTGCGGCCGCATGTCTTGGACACTCGGGTGAAGAGAGGGGCGGAGCTGTCAACCGATCACCACCTGGTGGTGAGTTGTCTCCGATGGTGGGGGAGGATGCCAGTCAGACCTGGCAGACCCAAACGGATCGTGAGGGTGTGCTGGGAACGTCTGGCGGAGTCCCCTGTCAGAAGGAGTTTCAACTCCCACCTCCGGTCAAACTTCAACCATGTCCCGAGGGAGGTGGGGGACATTGAGTCCGAGTGGACCATGTTCCGTGCCTCCATTGCTGAGGCGGCCGATCGTTGCTGTGGCCGTAAGGTGGTCGGTGCCTGTCGCGGCGGCAATCCCCGAACCTGTTGGTGGACACCGGCGGTAAGGGATGCCGTCAAGCTGAAGAAGGAGTCCTACCGGGCCTTTTTGGCCTGTGGGACTCCGGAGGCAGCTGACAGTTTCAATTTACCGGTCGATCTACGTTCCTACCCTCACCTATGGTCACGAGCTTTGGGTAGTGACCGAAAGAACAAGATCGCGGGTACAAGCGGCTGAAATGAGTTTCCTCCGCAGGGTGGCTGGGCTCTCCCTTAGAGATAGGGTGAGAAGCTCGGCCATCCGGGAGGATCTCAGAGTAGAGCCGCTGCTCCTCCGCGTAGAGAGGAGCCAGATGAGGTGGCTCGGGCATCTAATTAGGATGCCCCCCAGACGCCTCCCCGGTGAGGTGTTTAGGGCACGTCCCACTGGGAGGAGGCCCCGGGGAAGACCCAGGACACGCTGGAGAGACTATGTCTCCCAGCTGGCCTGGGAACGCCTTGGGGTCCCCCGGGAGGAGCAAGATGATGTGGCCGGGGAGAGGGAGGTCTGGGCTTCCCTCCTAAAGCTGCTGCCCCCGCGACCCGACCCGGACCAGCGGTAGAAGATGGATGGATGGATGGATGGGCGGATGTGCCCAACCATCTTTCCACAGTAAAAGAACCTACAACGATAACTATTACATATGTTACAAATACATATAGACTGTTTACAGTAGGATGCAGTGTTTACAGAATGGCTTTTAATTGGATAGTGGGTTAACCTGAGCAGACACTGATCTCATCAGATTTAGAGTTTCTAAGAAAAGACAGACAAGCTTTTATTTTGTGTAACTTTCTGTTAGTTTGTTTCTGCCTTGGCAGAACATTGCTTACTGATTAGACGTTGGGTGTTGTAATGCAACCTTTGCTGAAGAATGTAATGATCTCACATTTCAAACAGATGTTTCCAATCAATATTTGTTGATGTAAAAGCCCATTAGTTTGCTAATTACATTTGCATAAACATTTCACCATTTCATATTTACAATGGTAAATTGGTTTTCATACAGAGTTTACATACAGTGGCCCCTCAAGAGCTTACACATGTTTAGGGAAAATACTGTTTGGCTTAAGTAGCAACATGAACACATACATATACAGCCAATCACATACTGAATTCAAGTCCACACACACATATGCAAACAAAATATCAGCAACATCCCGCCCTAAACAGCTTGCATTCCCAACCAGTGACTTGCTCCAAGTAAACAAACATTTATCTGCTTCACTGGTGAACTAACAGTGCGAGATGGAGCTGTTTGTTTGCTGGACACCCTGGCCTGATATAAACAAGCTATTGAACTCTATTTAATGAGAGGTATGTTTTGGACAAGCTGAGAGGATTTTTCTCCTTGTAGCCCAAATAGTCGCAGCTTAGAATGTCGGATTTGCCGTGAATGAGCTGGTTACCACAGGTAAAGCAAAGATAGTTGACTAAATGTTGAACCTGACAGGGAAAGACATCCATTATAGCACCCTCTGGAGGGTTGGAGTTTGTTGGGTTTTGACTTCCTAGTATGGAAAGGAAATCATCCTACCACTAAACTAATCCATCTTAAGCCATAGATTTTACACATTGTGTTGGTCCCCTTTATGCTGGTAAAACACCTCTGACCCAGTGGGGCATGGACACAGACCCCCGGGGATGTCCTATGGCACTGGGATGTTGGCAGTGAATTCTGTGGGGCCTGTGGATTGCAGGGGCGGAGGGGGGTTGCTCGATCATAAGATAATCGATAGTGGTCATAATGTTGTGGCTGTTCGGTGTAATTTTTAGACCACATTCACTGTCATCTGTGTAATGTTGTCAGGAAATTGGGTCCTAGGTCTCCCCTCCATAATATCTGACCCTTCACTGAGTTCTGCCCCGCTTGGTTACTGTTGCTATGCCTGTCAAGCTTTTGCATATGCTATTTTAAACAATATTGATGAAAAATATTCCAATGGGACCTGGCAAGTGTACACTTTGCCGATGGATGGATGGATGGATGGATGGATGGATGGATGGATGGATGGATGATCCAAAAGAAATAACAGTAAACTTTGAAGTATTAGTTCTGAAGTATCAAAGAAAAGTAGAAAAAAAGGATAACAAATTGAGAGATTAAGTCACGTGTAATTTGTTGTATTAAGTAAGTAAGTATTGTACATGAGGAGGGAATGACTGCTCTGGTGGCAAAAATGAAGTCATACTGATAGAAGTCTATAAAAAACATGAGTTCACTTCTCCACTTATCTGTTACCTAAGTAAACATTTACCAAATGGTCTCCGTGGCAAGTTTCAGATTGTCTTCAATACACCAGATTTTTGTTTTGTTTGTTTGTGTTGGGTAAATTATGGTCCTATTTAAAGTAAAATGGATGCCTTAGCTTGGTGTGTTAAATGGTGGGGAAACCTTGTGACTGAATTGCTGAAATCAAATCAAATCAAATGCTATATATATATATATATATATATATATATATATATATATATATATATATATATATATATATACAACAGATGAGAATGTGACCAGTGTTGCTGTTTGGTCACAAATCACATTAAAATTCAGCGGATGTCTCACACATGAATGACTGTAAAATTCTAAGGAAATATGTCAGTCGCAATTATTTTTAAAAAGTAATGTTTAAAGTCACATCTATGTGTCAGATGACCTTTCAGCTGCTAGAACATACCACATCCTATTTTTAGATCTTTGATTTAAGAAAGGAAAAAAAACTCAGAAACTAAACTGTTTCTAACACTGAGGCCTTTTTCACAGCAAACTTTTTAACATGTTGGAGCAGGAAACGTCCCAGGTGCAACCTCTAACATTCATTAAAGGTTTCTGCATTCCTGTCAGCTGTGTTGGCTCCAGGACCTGGAGTTTGTGCAAGCTGTTTCATTGACATGTATTCCTGGGACACTACAATGGAAGGCAGCCATAATACATCTTATTTGTTACACCTGTGATTGTTCTGCAATGACAAGTCAAAATGTCTGCTGCATGATTTTCTAAAAAAAAACAGCTAATGCACACAGTATGTACTGCAGTTCTTTCAAAAAGGAAACTTTTTTTTAACAAAAACCTCATACTTGATGATATTTTTTTTAAAAAACTGCACTACAGCTCTAATAACTCAAGCATGCTATAGTAACTGAAACAGTGTTTAATGAAAGTTCATCTTTAATTCTTATTAAAATCATGGAAGCATCTCCCTCTCAGTACAAGTTACTAACGCTGCATAATACATTGCACATTTCTGCTGTTTAGATCAAATGGCAGTTTATTGTGAAAGTGTCACTCAGAGTGGCAGTCCCAAAGAGAAAGAATACTCGTTGAATTTTTTACCCCTTTTAAGCTTTTTTTGGTTCTTCAAAACAGACCCATAGACTGCATAATAACTTTTAAGCTGTGCTTGAAGCTGTTGTCCTGTGAGCTGCCTATCATGCAAGCTGTTGACTCTCAGAAATTTGTCTTCTGATTCTGTTGTGGCTTTGGGTCTTCCAGATCTCCTTCTGTCAGAGTTTCCCCCAGTTTCTGAGTGCCTTTTGATGGTGAAGAAAACTGAACTCACCGACACCTTGACTTTCTTTGCAATTTCTGTGTAGGAAAGACGTACATTTTTAAGTGTTATGATGGTCTCTCTCTCTTCTATTGTTAATTGCCTTTTCCTCGCCATTTTTATAGCAACACACTACTTTCTGCAGTACAATGCTGTTCAAATAATGCTGTGGAGGGTATGGTGCCACGATGTGTTCCAAGAATACTTTGATGCAGACAGAGGGGGTTCTAAGCAATCAAGAAAAGTTGGGACACCTGTAGGAACCCGTAGTGCCAATTTTCAAGGCTTGATCAACCCCCATTGCTGCAGAACAACTTTAAGTTGTTAACCCATTTCTTGTTCCCTGGAAAAGGCCGTATTGTATAATTCTGAAAAAAATTTCAGTTTTTCGTAACCATACCCTTTTTCTAAACCTCTGGCAGTTCACCACTTACCTTTGTAACATTTCAAGCTATTCATTGCACTTGAACTACATAAATCTCAATTTTTTAAAAAAATGGAAAAGTTGGGGCATTCTAAAACTTTTGACCTGTAATGTATGTTTGCAGCTAAGTTTTCAGCAGAGACCTGCAGCAGTTCTTGTAGTGAGTAAAGACTTAGCAAACCTAGCAAGCTCAAGACCCAGACATGTTTCTCAAAAACTGGTGGACCAGGCAGGATGTAAAAAGAAAAGCAATACTGGGCATGCTTCCACCAGATTGCCACATACAACACAGTGAATCAATACTGCACTGCATCTGCTTGATGAGTAAGAAGGCAACACTTCAGGCTTGACAGTTTGTCACCCAAATAGTATCTTGGGGCTGGGATTCCTTCCTGCGATTCCCATTTCTACATCTGTCCTCTCCCAGGGCCCTTTGTTCCCAAGGTCCAATCCCAGAGTCCTATATGTCCCCCAGTTCTACACTGCACACAGTGGGAATCTGAAAAACATGGTCTCCAACTCTGTATTTGCCGAATATAACATGGGATATTGTGGGAACTTATTAAAGAGGTTTTCTACTCCGCAGCACAGGTTAGGATCAGAACTCGCTCCTAAATAAACTTGTAATAGCATTGACATGTATTCACACAAGATTTCAACAAGCAAAATGCAGAAACAAGTGTGATTATTTAGAATAATTTCGAAAATTAAACCAAAATGATGGTCCTTTTTGAGAGGAAATTAGACGATAAAGCAGAGTATGTTTTAGGAAGCCGCTACCTTGTGGCTGACAAGTTCCTATTATATGGATACTCATAATACCTTCCAGTTCTCAGTCTATTAAATGTGTAGAAATATAAATCAACTTTGTAAAGTCTTTTACACATATTTATATTTATTTTATTTTTTATTTTATATTTATCTGGTTAGAACTGTCACATTTTGCCATATGTTATTAAACACAAAGGAGCATTTAGCAAATAGACTTTTGGATCACATTGACATGATTTTGTACAATATTTATTAAATAAAGTATTATTATCAGTTATTTCTGTTTTTGTCTTTTTCGTTCAAGTAATTGTAAACCTTATGTGTATACAACAGTATATGTGCATTTGTGTGTATGTGTATAGGTGTGTATGTGTGTGTATATGCATATACAGTATATGATGCTAATAGTGTATTCAAAATTAAAGTTGTAGCCTATTTGCCTTTTCAGAATGACCTAGAAACAGCAGAAATGTAGCCATTTAGTACAAGCTCACTTTTCTGTTACAGCTGATACCACTGAATATGGCAGCCTTCATACCTGGTGAACAATTTCTAAAATTGTGGCAGATATATAAAATGATTTCAGTCATCACCCAATAGGGAAAGTTGTAAAGCAAAAGGATCAAGCCTGAAAAAATTTTATTCTGGTCTTTCATACCACAAACACAAAATTTGTGTGGTTGTCATATACTTTGACTATATTGGCGCTCAGCCAGTTCTCCAGATGACCCCTGTAATGACAGGACACGTGGCTCCCCAGAGATTTGTGATGCAACTGGTGATTTTATGGTTATTCCCGTGCTGTATGTGCTGAAGTGTGGTATGAGTCTGGTTTCACTTGTGTACACTGTTCATTTTTATGTTTAAGCCCTCATCATTTATCATCTTACACATACCTTTAGAAGGTTTGCAAGGAAGGGGCCATGTGAGATGTCATGATCCCCTCAGTAGCTGTTTTGTATTATTTAGGCCTTAATATGACAACAGTACAAGGAATGACAGGGGAGGAATGTTTTGGAAAGTCTATTTAAAGTGTGGTAAGTGAATTTCATCAATTCCAGGTCTTGGCAAAGTTGTAAATCCAGAAACCCAAAAATACTTTTCTCCACTGCTTGAACTCTTATTCTATGAAAGACTTAGAAGCGTTGCAGTAGTTAGTAATAAATGATCGATTCATCTGTTTGCCACATTACACATGTTCTCCTTTGTCTCTCATCCTGTGAGTCATCTCAGTCTTGCTGGAGGCCTCAGAGGCTGCACTGGCCCTTCGTGTGCTCACCACTCGGATTAATGGCTGTTTTGGCAACATATGAGCTCATGGGTAATTGGCCGAGGTGATGTTTCCTGTTGAATGCTACCTGGTTCTTTTGTGGTCACCTCCATGGTTGGTCGCTTGGCTGCTGTTAAGACTGGTAATTGAGCAGCACCTTTGTGACACTGGTCATGAACCATGATGAGGAAGTTATGTGTTTCCTCAAAGTGTCATTGGAGAGAATGACAGTGGGATTGTTTTTGCCTAGAAACGTGGTGTATTTTTTATGCTACCTACTATAATCAATTTAAACATTTAACATATTTAAACTACTCAGAAAGAAAATCAAGATATTCACAACATTTCTGTTCTCCTAGCCCTATATTTTCAGTATTTTCAGTTTTTGTCATTTCCCACCCTGGAATATATAACGAAGGACTTGGGAAGAAATGACATCACTCACTGGTTTGCATTGGAGCCAAATTAAATCCTAGAAAATCCAGTCAGGGTCAAGACCTTCCAAACATGGAAAGTGAGGTGGAGCAGGGACATGATACTTGGAACTCGATTGGATTAACAGTGGTATGTTAGCTAATGGGCAAGAAATACACATTTCCTACCCAAAGACCCCATATTGAGCTTTGGGGTTTTCCCTTTTCTTCACTCTGCTGTATAGCTATTTTATGTGAATGTAACAGATCTGCAAACCGAGCACCCAGATAGCTCAACAGGCCACCCATGAACTGGGGCTATAGTTCCCGACGCAGCGGCCCTTTGATGCAGGTCTTTCCCCCAAGATGTTTTGACATAATGTACAGTGTGAGAAAAATTACATGGTTTTTTGAACATTAAAGAATGTAAACATATTCTGGAAAACCCCAAAAACAAAAAAATAAACCTAAAAATATACATAATATCAGCTCATCAATACGAAAATTGAGTAAAAAGTACATTAAAAAAAACAGAAAGCATTAAACAAATAAACATTTACTGGCATTAAACAAATAAACATTTACTACTGAAAAAAGGGATTTGAAAATCCCTTGATGGTGACTAAGTACAATAAATGAAGATTAAGCCCTGATCACTATGGACCAAAAACTGATTAACATAAGCTAACAAAATGCAAAGCTGTATGGGAAAAATGTATTGCCTACTACACTCACTAATAACAAAAAGATAATGGAATCAAAACAACATGCATGCAAGTTCAGAATGACTTATGGAAAAATATATTGACTTAATATTTTATAATAGGAGTTGATGCTTTTTGAAAGAGAGTCTGACCCTAAACCACATTGCACCTTAAGGTAGTGATTGTTGGTGCTTGATCCCCACAGAGTTTTCTGCATTTTTTCCTGTCACTTGAGCCCACTTTTTCCTGCACAGTTGCTCCTCATTCCTTCATAAGACCTCAGTGCCATTTATCCACTTTCAGTGACCATGAAGACGGCTACTGAGAGTGGAGTTTACTTTTCTACAGAAAGGTAACATGAAGACTCCAGTAGGAAGAAATATTAGAGAACACACTAGTACAAGTTTCAGGATGGGACACAACAGACACTTTCGATTGTCAGTAAGCATTAATTTGGGTTATCTGATCATCATTAAACATCAGTAACAAAAACAGACTGCAAGAAGAGATATACTAAAAGACAACGCAGAAAATATGCAAGTAAGCAGTTAGTCTGTTACCTGGCCTCTTTATATCAACTGATGACTGCCTCTTAGTTCCCAAACTGTAAGTCTGTCAACTAAGCAAATTCCCTTTAATTCCACCTGCTTTACTTCAGTGTCTTTTGCTGTGGCAGCTTTGACAACTTAAGTGCTACAAGAAACGCTAAAAACTTGACCAGATGATTAAGGCCGTGAAATATATTTATGAGAAATTAAGAAATAGCTTGCAAGTGCACCTTAAACTTTGAATTTAAAAATCTAGTATTTCTGAGATCAAAACTCAATTTGTTCTACTTATTCTGATACATATTTGCCGATACTGACCCCTTCCACCTCTCTGATCATTGGTAAATGGGTAGTAACTCTGATAACATCAACACCCCATAATATAAAATGTTGGATGGAGATTTTATATGCATTGGACAAAACTGAGTTTTGTATGTGCTAAACATAGCAATGAGGTGTATCTAACTGAAATCAAGATTCTTTCTGAAACCCATTGAAGTAGTTTTGATGGCTAAACCTAACCAAATATTGAGCCCACTAGAAGGTAAAGGAAGTTCCTACCAGCTCAAATGCATCTGAATAATTTGCACTGATGACGCAGATTGAATGGTGTGATAACATCCAAATCAGATGTCAGAAAACAACATAGGGACACGTTAACAAGGTAGAAAAACTTGATTTTCATTGGAGGGTACAACTCAGCTAAAAATCCATGACAGAATCCTTCATTTTAGACTCTACAGTTTCGCACTGTCAAGATTGTTTATGAGTGGCAATCAGCACAAAGTCGAACTTAATATGAAAGAAAGATGGACTTCACTCCCATAAGTGCCATACCAGAAATCGCCCAGGCAACAGTACCAGAATAATATTGCTGCATTTCACATGATGGTACATGATGTGCCTGTAATAATAATCTAAGTAGGAAGAGGTTTGAGGTTCCTCTGGTTTCATCCTCTTAGCCAAACTCTGTCTTAAGCAGTGTGCATACATAGATCAAAATAACAAGCCTGAAAAAGACCAAAGTAAAACTGTCAAGGATGGGCATTGGTCTGGATGAATGGGCATGGTCAGGGCTGTGAATTCTTCCACTGGGTTATGGCCTTGTAAGTTGTATCCTGAAACAGATGTTGCTCTGAATCCATCACTCAGGGGGAAAAGGACGCATGTGAGTCCAACAAAACATAAATACGCCTTTTCAAACAGATTGTGTGCCTGTATTTTTTCCTGGGAGTATTGATAATAAAACAGAAAAATAATGTCCTTCTGTCCCTGAAGGTTAGAATGGATGCTCTTAAGACTTATACTTGGCGAGTCTATAGAGATAATGAATATTAAAGGTTGTGGCTGCTGTTGTTGTTGGCTATTGCTCCCACCAAAATACTTGATGCTGTCATTAGAGTAGCTGAGGAACGGCATGACTTCAGTGGCAGCGTCATTTCCTTGGAAAAGGTTTTGTAGTCATCTTATCACATGGGAAAGAATTATGTTTACAGCATCTATTAAAGCAAAAAACTAGCTGTTTCTTAAGTGATCTTCATACTTTATGAACTACACAACACAAAATGCAGGATATTACTGTGCCGTTCAGTCAGGGTCATTTGATCTGAACCCAGAATAGAGCTGATGAAAAACACTGCAGACTAATTCATCTCTGTCTCTGGGTTTATTGAAAGATTCATATCTGCTGACCCCTAGTTCATTCATCCAAGATACATAAAAGAATGTGCATGCTCAGAGTGTATATGTGTGTATCTGTGTTTGCATCTTTAGTCTCTGTATGTTTTTCTGTTTGCTTGTGCAAGATAGTAAAATCAGATGTCTCACAAAGCCCTCAAGCAATTAAGTTTATACCTCTGCAAACAATCTGGACCTGAGCTAGAATGACCCTTGCGTTTCCTCTCTCTAATTGTCTGATATCACTCTGCACCAGCTTCAAACACTGGATCCATATGGTTGACTAATAAGCTCAGGCTTTTGGCTTTAAGGTGCAAAAATCAAGTCTTCTTCAATTAACTGGAACGTGGCCATTCCCCTGTTGCACCCTCACCCAGCTCCCTGCTGGGATTGGCAGAACTGTTGGTGCTTTGTGGGATTCACATTAAGTGTGTGAACATTCTTGTCATGCTATTCTGGTGTATTTATTGGCTGCTTGATTACATGCGTGTTTACTTGGCAGTTTGTTGCCCTGTTGGAGAGACTGTGTCCAAGCATCATGATCCACGGGGATTACTGGAGCTTTCAGGGCTTGAACTTTGTTGCTTTGATGCACTGTCAGTCAAATATGGAGGCTGTTTTTCAAATGACATGACACCACTGCTGATGTTGAAAGTGATGAAAGATAACGTTGTTGAACATGATGATGTGTTCAATAACACAGGATACAGTAGTTGTGTGTATGTTCATTAATAAATCTAATAGACATTTATCTTTGAGCATGTTTATGATAAAATACAGTCCATGACCTCTTTATTAGAAATCAATGTGAGATCTAATGCAATTTAGTTCAATAGCTCTACCATCATTTCTACCTTTACAAAGCACAAAGCCTTCAGTTTTAATATTGGTTAAAAAAAAATTGTAAATTCAAACATATGTTTAATGCTGAGCTCATAGTCCCAAATAAGAATAAAAAAAACCCCACAAAAGCTGAATTTCTTTGACATTTTTTCAAGTGCCCGCACGTTACCAATAAATGGAAGAAAAAAAAAATTGGCCTCCACATGCTATCGATAGGCTGTTGGCTATTTTTACACTAAAGGATTTTTACTGGATCTTGTGCAAACAGATTATTTTTTTAATGAGATGTGCAGAAATAAAGTGATTTTGATTAAATAGCATATTTCTAAGGTTATTTTTGGTTATTTTTCCTGATGGAACTGCATAATTTTTGGTCAAAGATCAGCAGAAATTTGAAAATCTGAGCATTCTTTTTGTTTTTACAGATTCTCATTTTAATGTAATTTTGAATTTTGATTGTTTGTTTTAAAGAAAACATGCATTCCAAACCAGCTGATGAGTTTTTGGGTTCTTTATTGCAGAACATTTGAAGTGGATTGCACTACATTGCACTGATGCACCTAAACAAGTTGCCACTTTTACAGGTCGAGGGTGCTGGACTGTGGCTGGAAGCAGGAATGATGTGTGACAGCTAATGAACAGGTAGGACTTCTTCTCTTTCAGCCTCATATTTATTCAATACACCAGCTGCCTTAGTGTTGTTTATGTGTGTATTATTACACTTCTTAAAGCTGTGAATGTTTCAGTGATTTTAACAGCTTACAGTTTCCATAAATAAGAAATGGAAAAGTCTTAAATTATTCTGAACCTTTGACATCTTCACAATTAAAGTGACTGTATCAGCCACTGTGATTAACAGTTATTGTAACAATATTATAACACTAAAATAATTCATAGAAAATAGGAGATGGGCAGAAGAAACAGGAGTTGAATAGTGTCATCAAAAACAGTAACTACAGGTAAGGAATGAGAATGACTTACCTTGAATAAATTCACCAATACTGTCTTGTTCAGTGTTGCTATTACATGCATAGGTGAACAGTAAAGGTAATGGAGCTTGAAAATTGTTAATAAATTATGCACTTTATTTGTATTTTTCAGACCTTATCTCTTCCATCCAGATCAAAACCGATACTTTTATTAAATCAGAAAATAAAGCAATGGAAATTTTTAGGATGAATTTGAACTTTTTTCGCCAATGGAAAGCATGACACTTATGATGCAGTGTGCTGTATTAGGTAATGTGTGTAAAGAGTAGTTGGACTGGGCAGCAGTGCAAACCAAATATAAAAAGACATTGGAAAAAGTGGCAATATTTTTAGTTTTTTACACAAGAAAATAGTAAGGACTAGATAGGAGGAAGATATGTAAAGGAATGGAGAAGGAGAAGACAATAGGAAGGAGAGACAGAGAAGAACAAAGCCACAGTATGAAGGGACAGAGGATGCATTTACCTACACTTTCATTTAAAAGTTTGGGGTCACCCAGGCAATTTCATGTTTACCATGAAAACTCACACTTTTATTCACGTGCTTACATAATTGCACAAGGGTTTTCTAATCATCAATTAGCCTTTCAGCACCATTAGCTTATACCATGTACCATTAGAACACAGGGGTGATGGTTGCTGGAAATGTTCCTCTGTACCCCTATGGAGATATTCCATTAAACATCAGTCATTTCCAGCTAGAATAGTCATTTACCACATTAACAATGTGGTAGATTGGATTTCTGATTCATTTAATGTTATCTTCATTGAGATAAACTGCTTTTCTTTCAAAAATAAGGACATTTTTAAGTGACCCCAAACTTTTGAAAGGTAGAATAGTAGAGGTAGAATAGTATTTCTATTTGGGGGCCCTCACGTACTGTCTTCCAATGCCACTCTGCCAAAACCTTCCTACCCTCTCAGTCATGTAGCAAAACCTCAGAGGAACAGTAAAATCTATACAACAGTAAGTTGTATCGGTGTAAATCCTGGATTTATACAAGGGAATGCTGGAGTCACAAACTGGGCTGGTTGCAGACAGACATGTTTTAACTCTGCATCTCTCTAGTCTGAATTTTTTGTAATTAAATCAAACAAGACATAATCCGTGGCAGTTATTGTATGCAATACCTCACTGCTGTGCATGAAAATTATTTGCAAATGATGCCGGCATCCAGGCAAAACAGTCCAATGAGCACTTTTGCTTTTCTACAGAAATAGTTTGAGACAGATGTGATTTTAAATTGAAAGTACAGACAGCAGATGATTGACAGTGTTAAGATTTTGGTCAAATTTCTTCTTATTTACCAAAACTTGTTGTGTGACACAGAACCACCCGTCTGCCTTCAGTTACTGCATATTGATGTTTTATTACTCACTGTGCTTTAATGTTCTTATTTCATATACTTAAACCCTCCAGTGAGATTAGAACTCTCAGTGGAAACAATTTTATTGCCCTCAGATTATCTTGTTGTTCCATAGACGCCACTATACATTTTTACCATAGTAGTTTTCTCATCTGAGTAATACAGAAAAAGCCCTAGCACTCATATAATGTCTCAGAATGATAATTTTATGGTCGGTCTGTGGGGATTTGAACATTACAGGCCCTCATGAAAAGTGACTATGTACTTTTTTCCACCCCATAAATGATTCACCTTCCAAGAATACCATAGTACATATCAATCTGCAGGGGCTGTTCTGTTTAGTTTGACTCTCAGTAGCAGCTTTGCAGACCTACTGTGTGCGTTACCTGCTCGATGGTGTGTCTTTTTTCTGTGTGAGAGGGACTTTGTCGTTATGACATTTATTACAGCCTGTCACAGCGAGGCTCGTGGGGCCTTTTTACTGTCAGCAGCCGAGGGCTCGATTCCAAACAACCCTGTGTGTCAGGAGACCTGCAACATCAAACTAGTGTCACTCAAACATCCCTCTGGTTTTTGTACATGTATTTTATGTTGCTGTTTTTTCTATCCATTTTCCTGGAAAGATGCCATGCAGATAAGCAGTATGAGAACCCTTAATGCAGATACACACACATAGTACACACCCTTCATGACCACCCAATCTTACTCATCTCATGACATCTTGATGTTGTCAGTTTAGAGGTACTTGGTATCTCATGCCAGTAGAAGGATTAATGCCTTTTACTGACAGCAGATCCTTTAACAACTTCCTCCAGGTCAAGGGTGAGCACTGAGATCAAACAGAGGTCACACTGCTGTTCCCAGACCTACACACCATATCGTACAGCTCCATCGTGAGAGAGTTTTTTGAGTAACACATTTGAAAAATGGCTGGTAGTTGCCATAAGATCACAGCATCTTCGAACTTTCGTGCAGATTATCACTTGAAGATATGTCTGCGTTCTTTAATTCCTCTGCTCTTGGTGAATTGCTTGACCTTTGATGGAAGTAAGGTCTTAGCTGTCAGTGATGCCCATATGCACAGCACTTTGTATCAGTGTGGAATGAGTTGAAGGGATCAGAGAAATGACTGAGAGGTAGGCAGCGGGTTTTAGGATGACTTAGGAATCTACCAACTTCTTTTCCAGTTAAAATTTGCCCACAAAAGGTCCATATATGGAAGCTTCAACTGCTTCTTCCACCCACAGATCTAATGGTGTTCATACATCAGAAATACTCATTAGCCATACCTCATTCATTAATTCTGAAAGCAATCCCTATTTTTAGCTTTATTATGGGAAAGCATTCACCCCTTTGCATTACTGTAGGGTGACTATTTTTTTTTTTTTTTAAGTTTTATTAGATTATTATTAGACTGCACTGTATTGAACTGAATATGAGACAATATTTCATTCTCAAAATTAGGTCTAAGAGATGATACCTGTAACAGGTTTGGAGCCTCTAGAATGTCGAAAAAGGAAAATCAAAATGTTTTTTTCTTCTTGAAAAAGAGTGGGGTTGTCTTATAATTAAGGCCATCCTATATTTAGGCTGGTCCAGAAATATATAAACTTTGAAATAAAAGAGATTGAGTGGTAGGGGTTAATACCGTTCCCGTTTTAAAATGAAGCTCTGGAAAATGTTTGTTCAGGGAAAATGTATGTATGATAAGTTGCAGACATGCTCAGATGTTTGGTTTTTTTACAGTATCCATGATAGGCAAAGCATTAACTCCAGTCATAATGTATGGTAAACAGTGATAGAGGAAGTATTCCCATTCTTTATTTAAGCAGAAGTACTAATGCCACATGTATATAAAAAAGCGATTTTGATGAAATAGCAGCATTTAAAGCTTAAATATGCTTAATGTTTGTGACAGAATGGCATGCAACAGATGAGTAGCTAAAGGACTGTTGGGGAGCGGAAAATCTGATTAATCTGTTTTTTACAGATTCGGGCTCGGATAAATGGTATCATTTTGACATTTTAAAAAAAATAAAGATAACATGCCTCTCAAACACAATTGAACTCACAGTTAGGTAGTTTAATTGATTACAGGACATATTTTCAACAATTTTTGAAGTTCTTCATAATGTTTGTGTTAAAAAAATGGTAATTTGTAAAGTAATTAATTGTTAAAAATGTCAGATAAATGTAGTAAAGTAAAAGGTACATCATTTTACTGAAGCAAAATGATCTAAAAGAAGTACTTACATACGCACTGTTAGTTACATTCCACCCCTGCTGGTAAATCACAATTTCAAACCTGACTCTGTGACCTATGAATTATTTCAAAAGAAAAGACAAGATGCAAGATGTACCTAGTCATAAAGGAGCAGAGTAATGAAGTTCAGGTGGTAGGATAAAGCCCTGCTTCTTGTACCGCCTCTAGGCTGTGGAAGAAAACAGAGACGGGAGGCTGAGTGGAGAACAAAGTTTTTCGGTTTAGTGCCCGTAAATTCCCTGCTGAAAGAAAAAGTCATACAGAAGTTCAGCTTAGTCAGAGCGAGGCTGTGTGTGGAGATAAGTCTCTGTGCTGGCAGCTCCAAATTCCACTCAGCATGCAATCAAAGTGTTAATGTTTTTTGGGGGTTTCTTTGTTATGGATTTTGTTGGCAGAAGGAGTCAGAAAGCATACATCTGATTCCAAGCATTGTAACTTGAGCTATGCTTGACTTATGGTTGCCATTATTTGCTGCGTTCATAACTAAGCCCTCAAAACTGACAAAAGGCAGAAAAGCGTTATAAGCTGAGTAAAAATATAAGTGAATAAATCAGTACATAGTGCAGTTGCTTAAATAATTTAATTATAAATATAAATTATGAGAGAAAGAGCGAAAACCTCTATATTTTTTTCCATGAATATAAATCACTGTCACTGTAGATAATGCCAGCAGAGTTAGTGAGCAGCTAATACCAATAAGAAGTGCACTTTCACTGTTAGCTAACAAGGCAGACAATATGTTAGCTGTCAGTATTCATTTTGTACTCCTGTTTGGAGAAACTTACATGGTACCTACAGTACATATATAAAAAGTGTGGAAGAGCTTCATCACAGCCATCAAATGAATCAGGACCAGTCTCCTATCTGAGCATGTCTCAGCAGTCAACCCATTATCCAAAGAAACATGTCAGTAGTCAACCAGCACTGATCACCTCTTTTAGCAGGCTGCACCCTAGAACTTCCACTGAAGTGTTGAAGAAATTTCACTCTTAGTTCTGCGAAGTTTGCTGTAGTGGGGTGTTTATTGGTATTCCGGCATACGGTGGGCTTACCAACACAGAGCATGAGTCTGTGAAGGTAAGCTGACCCAGAGCATTCTGAGAGTACCCTTTTTATATGGGATGTCAGAAGGTGGATCAGAGGGTAGGGAGGGGGCCGTATGTAAACACAAGGGTGAATAGTGGTTAATTTGCGTGTAGTTTCCAACCAGACGGTAAGACAAAAAGAACAAAGAGCAATTCAATCAAAGGCTCTGGCATAGAGATGCAAATGGTCAAGGTGTGACACCAAAAGTTAAGGGAAGTGGGGGTTGGTGGTGGTGGTGGTGTGTGTGTGTGTGTGTGTGTGTGTGGGGGGGGGGGTCCAGACAGACAGTAATAAATAAAGATAACAGAATTGTGGATAACCATGGGAAATGGAATGCAGGGGGTGACGTGACACTAGTACCAAAAGGTGTGCTATTTTCTTCATCAATCCACACCTTTTTGTGTGCGTGTGTGTGTGTGTGTGTGTGTGTGTGTGTGTGTGTGTGTGTGTGTGTGTGTGTGTGTGTGTGTGTGTGTGCGCGTGTGTGTGCATGTGTATATGTGTGCGTGCTTGTGTAGCCTTAATCATAATCCGTGTCTATACTAAACATGAAATCAAGGTTTTCTTCTACAGGCTGAATTTCACTAAAACAAAATCACAAAACTAACAGTAGTCAAAATAACCAAACCAACCAGTGTGAATTTCAAAATTATGTATGCCAATAGTCCAATTATGTTCTTGATCCAGTCGAATAATCCAGTAGAAATGGGTTTGTGTAATGTCTGCAATGCTGCACAAGTGATGACTTGTTTCCTATATGGTGGTATTGTGATCAGCAAAGGAAGTGCAACACTTGGTTCCAATGATGGTGCATGTTCTTCCGTGTGATGCCAGTATGAAATCTGGTGCAGTCTGATTTTGTAATGTTATCATTAAATCTGTGGATGTTCTCAGTCATCCAGGTCATGATAAGTCTCAAGCAAGCATAAGTTATGGCAACTGGACTAACCTCGTGTGAGTCGAAAACGTTTCACCTCCCATCCAAGAGGCTTCTTCAGTTCTGAAAGCCTGGTGGGGAGTACCAGATATTTATCCACCAGGAGGGTGGTGGCAAAAACAAGTGGACAAAGACCCGAAACCAACAGACTCGTTAGGTGTTAATGTGAGTCGTTAGCCTTTGATGGGCGGTCGTTACCCCTCCCAGCCCTCTAGGAGGGTGGTTGGGGGTCACCTGACTGCAAGTGGGACAGATGGCTGCACCTCCTTGGGAGGGCTCTAAGAACGGCGTTGTAAGTGGGAGACAAGTGGTGTCTGAGGCCCCCTCCTCTGTTCAAAGATGGCCGTTCTAGTTTGACATGAATGGCTTCTTTTACCCCTCTCTCAAACCATCTGTCCTCTCTGGCTAGAATGCGCACCTTGTGGTCATCAAAGGAGTGCCCCTTCTCCTTGAGGTGGAGGTGGACTGCTGAGTCCTGGCCTGTGGTCGTGGCCCTCCTGTGTTGTGCCATGCGCTTGTGTAATGGCTGCTTAGTCTCTCCAATGTACAGGTCAGAGCATTCCTCATTGCACTGCACTGTGTACACCACATTGCTCTGTTTCTCCCTTGGAATTTTGTCCTTGGGATGGACCAGCTTTTGCCTCAGAGTGTTGCTGGGCTTGAAGTGTATTGGGATCTGGTGGGTGTTAAAGATCCTACTGAGTTTCTCTGAAATTCCTGCCACATAGGGGATGACAATGTTGTTTCTCTTTTTGTGGTCCTCGTCTTTCTTATCCTCCCTGCGCTTTTTTGCTGTTTTGATAAAAGCCCAGTTTGGATAGCCACAAGTTTGAAGAGCAGAGTGAATATGTTTGTGTTCCCTTCTTTTTCCATCCGCTTCTGATGGGATGTTCTGTGCTCTGTGCTTTAAGGTACGGATCACCCCCAACTTGTGTTCTAGTGGGTGGTGTGAATCAAACAGGAGGTACTGGTCTGTGTGAGTGGGTTTTCTGTAGACCTCAGTGTTGAGTTCCCCATTGGTTTCAATGCGTACCACGCAATCTAGAAACGCCAGACAGTTGTCTTGGACATCCTCTCTTGTGAACTTGATGTTTTTATCCACCGAGTTGAGGTGTTCTGTGAAAGGTTCGACCTCACCCTTCCTGATGGTGACCCATGTGTCATCCACATATCTGAACCAGTGCCTCGGGGAGTGGCCACTGAATGTTCTCAGTGCCACAATCTCCATTTCTTCCATGTACAGGTTAGCTACAATGGGGGATACAGGGGATCCCATGGCACAGCCGTGTTTTTGCCTGTAGAAACCATTGTTGTACTGGAAATAAGTGGTGCTGAGGCAAAGGTTAAGGAGGTCACACACCTGTTCGGGGGAGAGGTTGGTCCTCTCAGACAGAGAGTTGTCAAGCAACAGTTTTCTCTTTACTGTCTGTATTGCATCTCCAGTGGGAATGCAAGTAAAAAGCGAAGTCACGTCATATGAAACCATAGTTTCCTCAGGGTCTAAGCTGATTTTTCTGACCTTGTTTGTAAAGTCCATCGAGTTCCTTATGTGGTGGGGGGTGTCCCCCACCAATGGGGAAAGGATGGTGGCAAGATACTTAGCAATGTTGTATGTCACAGAGTTGATGCTGCTTACAATTGGTCTCAGAGGGGCGCCCTCTTTGTGAATTTTTGGCAGCCCGTATATGCAAGGGATAGCATCGCCTGGATAGAGTTTGTAGTACAGGGCCCGGTCGATGATCTGACCTTTCTCCAGTTTTTGCAGGCAGTTAACCACTTTGAGTTTGTAGGTGTTGGTGGGGTCTCGTTTTAGGGTCTCATAAGTTGCTGAGTCACATAGGAGGCTGCTGACCTTTGAGTGATAGTCAGCTGTGTTAAGGATAACAGTACATCTCCCCTTATCTGCAGGTAGGATTGTGATGTTGGGATCCTTCTGCAGAGTTATCAGTGCCCGTTTCTCCTGTGCGGAGATGTTGGACGGGGGTAACTTGGCACTGGAGAGTGCTGCCGACACCTTAAGCCTGATCTGTTCCGCCTCTGTCTCTGACAACCTATTGTTCCTAATGGCCGATTCTGTGGCCGTCACCAAGTCCACCACCGGTAACTCATCTGGTGTGACTGCAAAGTTCAGTCCTTTGGCAAGGACCCCCCGCTCGGCTGGAGTGAGCTCTCTGTCTGACAAATTCTTAACCCATTTGTCATAGGTGTCCAGTTCCGCTGTTTTGCTCTGTGTGGCCGCCTGGGAAGGACTGCCGCCAGTCCTTCCTTCAGAGCTCTGTATTTTGGCCCATTCTTGTTCCCCCCTGGAACTATAGAACCGGGACTCAAGGTTCTGAAATTTCCGTGTTTGCCTTTCTTTGCCCTTAGCATGCTGCGCCATCTGTGCTGTCTCTGTGTGTTTGGAAACGGCTTCCCAAACATGCCCAGGAAGGACTGCCTCCAGCCCTTCCTCCAACGCATCAATTTTTGATCGTAGGACATCGATCGTAAAATGAACCTGTCTAACTCTCTCATTGAGGAGTTGGTTTCTTTGCCCTCTTTAGGATGCTTTCTGCTTTGTGGCCTTTCACCGTGGAGGTGAGCCATAAGCTTTTGGGAAAGATCCTTTTTTGCCTGCAACACAGGTTGAACCGCAGGTGGTTCCTGTAATCCGCCACTTTCCTCGCCAGTCTCTCATACTCCCGCACCCTCCGCAGGGTGTCCGCCCCAAAATGAGTATGAATAAATCTGTGGATGTTCTCAGTCATCCAGGTCATGATAAGTCTCAAGCAAGCATAAGTTATGGCAACTGGACTAACCTCGTGTGAGTCGAAAACGTTTCACCTCTCATCCAAGAGGCTTCTTCAGTTCCAAGAAGCCTCTTGGATGAGAGGTGAAACGTTTTCGACTCACACGAGGTTAGTCCAGTTGCCATAACTTATGCTTGCTTGAGACCTAATGTTATCATTCTTACAGCAGTCATTTCTTGTGACAACATGGTCATACCAGATGCAGTGGAACCTGCAAGATCATCTAGCATGAAAAAGATCTTTTATTTTGTCTAGAGATGACATCACTCCATAGGTTGGAATGAGGGCTCCAAAGAATCTTGTCCACTGTGTTTGTGTGTGTGTGTGTGTGTGTGTGTGTGTGTGTGTGTGTGTGTGTGTGTGTGTGTGTGTGTGTGTGTGTGTGTGTGTGTGTCTGTCTGTCTGTCTGTCTGTCTGTCTGTCTGTCTGTCTGTGTGTGTGTGTGTGTGTGTGTGTGTGCGGATGTAGATCTCTGTTGACATGATGACTTCAGGTGGCAAAGTAAGGACTCTCATGGCTGGTATCACATGACCCAGACCACACATACCAGACCATGACTTTGGTAAATATTCATTGGCCTTCATACCACAAATCCAATAGAATTCATGAGCTGAGCAATTGTGGTAAATGGCATGTGTCACAAGAGGTTGCAGGCAAAGCCATCAGTAGAAGTCCTTCTTTTGTGGCATGTGGAATGGAGCCACCAACATAGCAGGTGTTGGGGTTGTAGGTGGAGGTCTTTCTTTTGTGCTGTGTGTAATGAAGCCACAGATAAAGCAGTTTTAGGCGTTGGACTGTTTTCAGCCACCAAACTGGACAGCTGGAGGTTCATGTTACTTGATGGTTGAAGGGTATTTCTCCCATCATGCACTGCAGTGTCATGTTTGTGGTGTCTGTGATTCCCTGTTTTGAAAGTACAATCCGCTTTGCACTTTGGTTATGTGTGGGATATCTGGAACTGGAACTCCAGTATGCACATTGCTCCTGTGCTCTGGGCGTCCTGCGTCTGCTTCTGGAACTCCGGTGTCCGGGCTGCTCCGCTGTTGTTCTGTCAGCTGTAGATGTCCTGCGTCTGCTTCTGGGACTCCAGTCCTGCGCTGCTCCTCAGTAGATAAAGCTCTATTGAGGGGTGGACCCAGTATTCTAGGTCTCCACAGGTGATGAGGAAGACGACCCCTGTGGTGATGAGCCCTCCTACTGATCTCTGGTGGAGGTGGGGAAGCTGTCCTCTTGAAGTCCTCTGTGGTCAAGTGTGTCCTTTCACACTTGATGCTGTGTTGGGGGTGAGAAGGATGTTTTGTGGTTCAGACCAGCAGGAGTTCAGGATGTCTTCTGGTGGAACTCTCTGAGGTCCCACTCTTCTAGTTGTTTATTGTGCTGCAGTCTGTCACTGGAAAAAGACTGGACAACTTTTGTCTGGTTGGGATAGATCTTGGTGATATTGTCAGTGACAGAAGGCAACAGAGTTCTGTAAACAGTTTGTGTTATGTTGTCTTTTGACTTGTGTTGTTCTTTTGGAAAAAAATAATAAACAAATATATGATATGAAAAATATGTAGCCCTGTGACAGACTGGCGACCTGTCTAGGGTGTCCCCTGCCTTCGCCCGAGTCAGCTGGGATAGGCTCCAACCCCCCCCCCGCGACCCTAATGAGGATTAAGCGGTGTATAGATAATGGATGGATGGATGGATGATATGAAAAATTCTTACAAAAATAATAGTAAAATGCATCGTCTATAACGTGGGGTCCACATTGCGGCCGACATTGCAGACACCAACTATTTACATAAATACATGGAGGGTCCATAACCTGTTGTGTGAGGGCAACCACAGTAGAATAAACAAAGTCGGTCAATGCCTGATGTCTGTAAGGTTTGTCTAAATGGCAACAGTTTTACCTTCTGCTCGGTGACAGGTTCTCATCAGTGCATGTAACTTAGTCGGAGGGTGGCAGGGTGGCACTTTGAATAATAATAGAAATTGCATACCCTGTCTATGGCACTCCATTTGGTCTATAAGCTACATCAGAGTAGAAAATAAAGTTCGGGTTAGTCTGGTCAGAATGTGATTTAGATACACATGCAATGAAACACCAAAAAGTAAGAAAGAGTGTGAAGATGTGAAACTTGACATGCTCTCAGTGAAAGGACCTACAGGGAACAAAGGATCAGGGACAAGTTAACACATGGAAATACCTCCCACAGCTTCTAGTTTCCTTTGATGATTTCAGATAAATGAGATTTCATTTTAAGGAAACAATGCAGTTCTTCATTGATTTTGCCAATTGAAATAGTGGACCTTAAATCACAAATGTTTAAATTCGGTTACTGTCCTAGCAGCTCTAAAGATTGTGCTGTGGAGATTGTTGGTTTTTCCCTTTGACTGCTTAACGGAGGTGCCATAGGCAGGGTTAGATCAGTTTTGGTAAATTTTCATGGGCAGTTTTTTACCCATTGATTTGGATTACCCCATTAAGTGCAGTTCTCAATGCCTTTGTTTAAGAAGGGTGAAGTGTGGCTTTGTCTGTGGTGTGAGATCTCAGCCTTGGCCTCACTTCCTCCTCTGAAGGCTCCTCTGCCACTTTGTCCTCAGTTTTGCTCCACTTGTGTAGTGAGATACTCAGACAAACATTACCATCTAAATTCCTGTTACATGTTGTCTTCATTAACAGAACATTGAAACCCTTGAATGCCATCTAACAATAGGAAAGCACCCATATAATGAATAAACGTACAAAACCCATAAAAGAGACCGATTTGATCATTTAAATTTAAGATTCTTATTCAATCATTTCAGATTACCATAGCTCTTGCAGAAGATTTGTCTTTGCTCTGTGTTGTGTAGTTGATATTGTGCTAGTTTTACTCTGTGTTTTGATATCTGCTTTTGTTTGTGCACAAATCATTTTAATTTTTATTTTCTTTTATTGTATTTATTTATCAATAGAGATTTTTCCTTTTTTTGTTTTAGTTATTTCATCCTTTCGCATTAAGACAACTTTTCTGTTTTCTCTACCATTTTGTTTGCTTATTTTATTTCTTTTTAATTTTCTGTTTTTAAAATTTTCTTTACATTTTTATATATATATATTCTTTTTTTCTCTAATTTTCATGCATGTTCTTTATAGGACCAGTAAACCCATTCGCTGCAACTCTGCAAAAAAATTCTCATGTTCACTCTATAAAATCCCTTCCTAAATTCTTTCAAACACACATACTTTCTCCACACAATTCACTTTCATAGTTCCTTCAGTCAAGATCCTACTGAGAAAATATAAGTCATCCCTTGGTGTGAGGAGAGCTAGTCAAATACTTGTGTGGACTGTTCACATGATGACTATGCTACGATGGCAGGGGTGCGCATGCAGGAAATACAGATGTGAACAAAAGTTCATATGCACCTGTAAAGACCACGTACACTACTATTCAAAAATTTGGGGTCACCCAGGCAATTTCATGTTTTCCATGAAAACTCACTTTTATTCATGTGCTTACATATTTGCGTAAGAGTTTTCTTAGTCATCAATTAGCCTTTCAACCACATTAGCCAGCACAATGTAGCATTAGAACACAGGAGTGATGGTTGCTGGAAATGGGTCTCTGTACCCCTATGTAGATGTTCCATTAAAAAAAAAAAAAAAAAAAAAAAAACTCAACCATTTCTACTTAGAATAATTTCCAACATTAGCAATGTCTAGACTGTATTTCTGATTAATGTTATCTTCATTGAAAAAAAAATGTTTTTCTTTCAAAAATAAGGACATTTCTAAGGGACGCCAAACTTTTAAATGATAGTGTACATCAGGTATTATTGACTTAATTTTCTATGATGTAATTACTGTAACACAGGCATCTCTGCCACAAAAGACAACAGTTTGGTTCTTTCACGGAATTAATATAGTTCTTCTATGATAAAATCTGCCTTGTCCAACATACAAGGGTTAGGTGGTCCTTTGTGTATCACAGGGGTTACATTCCACACCCTCCTGTGATAGACGAAAAGCCGCAAAGTAGCGACCATATTGTAACCCTAAAATATTTGTTGACTCACCCGTTTCCAGGGCTGTGGGTCAGGCAGGTTACAATAATCTTGTTTTTATGCTCATATCTTTTGCTGTCTTCCATGTTGAACATCCCCAGCATGACAGGATAGTTTTCTGCAGGTTTTATTCACTGCTCAGCACAACAAACACGGACCACGCTCTTACCAACTCTCCCACAATTAAATCAGTTGTACCAAAAATGATAAGAATGCAGAACCAACATCTGGGACACTGAGCAGGGCAATAAGCAAACACAAAACAATAAAATATCTGATCAAACAATCAATGAAATAAGATCCAAGGCATATCATAAACACCAAAATAATAGACAAAATAACGTTACAGCAGGTTCAAAAAGGTTCAGGAGCAGGAAATGAAACAGCACCAGCATAAACGTTTTAACAATGCTTTATTCACAAGAAATTTTATACAGGAACCGGAACTAGAATCTTCGACACAGAAGAACTAAACTACTAACCGAAACTAAAAAACAAAACCCATCTAGTGGTACGGAGGAATAACTACATGAACATGGAAAAACTGAAACCAGTGTTAACCCATGTATGGTAACACCAAGGTAGGGAAACAACTGAAAATACAAAACTAACCCAGCCTAGACTACCAGTAATTATGAGCTGAAACCCCAGACTAAAACTATCTTATGCAAAGCATAAAATACATTAAGTTAAATATGGAACGCTAATTATTTAATTCGACATATTAACAATACAAATAGTCTGGTGATACTAGGGCTTGGAGACTTAGCTGATGAGCTGAGAAACAGTCCTTTGGTTTGACTTCATCCAGAACTCTCCCTCCAGGTGTCTGCCATGTGATTGGTAAGTTGGCGTCTGTGCACCCAGTCCTGGTAGGTGTTTCCAGAGAAAGTCCTCTTTCCAGGTGTAAGCCGATGTTCCCCGGTTTAAGCTGGCAACACGTGGAGATCCTCCGAAAAAGAAAGCAGAATCCGTGGCAGAGTGGAGAACCAGCAGACGAAGGAACCCAGGCAACTCAGCAGACAGGAATCAGCTTACTGAACACAGAAAACAGAATTACTAGAAATTCTAGGCTGGTGGCGAAGACAGTTCTACTCCCAGTACTAACTGCAGATTAGACGATGGTCCAGCTTCGAATGACGGGTGCAGTCTGCTTTTATAGAGACGCTCAGAGACCAGTCACACAGCTCCCACCTGCAGCTCGTCTGCTGATTAAGATGCGCCACACCTGCCGCCAGCTTCACCACACACACCTAGGAGAGAGAGAGAGCAGGGCCGGAGGAGGAAGCACTACCACAGTCCACAGCCTTAAGCTGTGGCTGTGACAAATGAAGTTAATGTAAATGAACACAATCATACACAAGTCCAATGCTACAATATTTATTTTATTATTACTCCGCCAAAGAATGTGGCAGAGTTATGTGACGATCGGCGTACTTTGTCTGTGAATCTGTCTGTCCATGTGCAACATTCCTCAAAAACGGACTAATGGATTTGGATGAAATTTTCAGGGAAGGTCAGAAATGACACAAGGACCAAGTGTTAAGATTTTGGCAGTGATGTGACTTATTGTCAGGATACACAGATTTGTGAAAGATTTGCCATTGCAAGATATAGCGGCTGGCATGGCGTCACTATAACCATGACAACAAGTGAACGCTGTGTCAGTTGCCTGCTGACAATCACATGATTGTGATCCTACTGTTGCCGACTTATCGAAAATGATACAAGGAACAATTTATTAAATTGTGGGGATGTTTCCAAGTCCCATCAATTCCTGCTGCTACATATTTAGGTCAGGCGATTCGGTATCCGAAAATAACGTACACATGCATAACGCACGCCTGTGCTCAGCGCAAGGTCAGGGAATGAACAGTCTTGGTGGAGTACTGCGCCATCTGAGTGCTTTTCTTGTTGATAAATATTTGAAGGCTTTATAAACCCTCCTCACATGCCGCACATCACCGCAGAACCACACTATGTGCAGCAATCAGACGTCTATGTGCAACGGACAAGGCCAGATACTGAATTCATGCTATACACGGGAGACAGAGACTGATACTACGGTTGCTGAGCCAATCAGCGGCCAGCGCTGTACACTACATATTTTATTTCGATCAAATATTCATTAAATATGTTGTTATATTTTTTTTTTAACATATTTGTTGTATTGTTTTCATTTTTTAAGGCTAGAAAATGCTTATTTTACTGCAAAGATAATTAAAATAAGGGAGCAATCGCAGAGCCAGTAGCTATGACTGAACTGTTGTGCGGCAATGCACCATGGGAGTTCAGGGTGCTGGGGGTTTAAATGTCATTATTATGGTTTATGTTAGTGTTACAGTGTTTTTACTGTTAGTGTTTTATTGTGCTTTTGTGGTTTAGTCAGCCTAATTAGTTTGATTAAGTGTGATATTGCCGGACCGTGAGTGTGAAGTGCAGTGTGTTTGATGACCTGCCACATTTTCACTATTGCCAATGTCTGTGTTGAAACAAAGGCATCTGACAGTTGCATAGTGCCTATAAGGCAGATATTAGTTTTCAAATGTTGTTCTTCAACACTGCTCACCACAATAATAAATATAGAAAAATATTTCTGCGATTTAGCAAAACATCTGCAATATCAAATGCAATATAAAAATCCGCAATACAGTGAGACCGTGAAAAGCTAATCTTGATATGGCGAGGAACCACTGTTCTTCTAAAAGTTCTCTGCCTCACCTGGAAACAAAAGGGTTTAACTTCCATTCAGGGGCATAACTGTATATTATAAAGACTTATA